>NC_046666.1:83415142-83425083 GCF_010883055.1 Belonocnema kinseyi | reverse complement strand
ACTATTTGATGTTTTCGGGCAAAATTTGGTGCGTTGAATAAGGGGAAAATAGTGAGAAACATCCTGGAGACTTTTTGACCTTGATAATCGTCATTCCAAGGTAAAAAAATTTTTTTTGGACTAAAAACTCGGTTTATACATTTATCTAGATGCGCTCAGTACGAAAATATTCGTTAGCGCACAGATCATATCCATGAACTCTTCATCACAAAATGTCTTGAAAATTTCATCAGAAATTTTATCATCTAATCCAGCATTAGGCTGCCTCAAAAAACATGGGTATGCCAACCATAACGCTAAGATTTAAAAAAATGACCTTGAGATGGTGATTCTCAAGGTCAAGCCCTTCAGGATTTCTTTCGTACTTGGCGCATCAAAAAATATGGGTATAACAAACGATAAAGCTGAAATATCATAAAAAGTTTTTTTTTTAATATTGCCTTCACGTTGCGGACGGGGGTGGTCGATATATCGACCACCTGTCAGGTCGGGGGCTTGAAATGAGTTTTCTGTTGAAATTATGCATAAATTTTTGGTCAAATGAAAACTCGATTTGAACGGAAATTTTCCCGTCCTCTAAAGGTTAAGAGATATACGCAGTCGGAAGTGGGTACATTTTATGTGCGAAGAAAAATAGGACGCCCTTATGACACTCGCCAACTTTAGATACGGTTTTCACAAAAAGCAGTTTTCGAAGTTAGGGGAGCGGCGGGTAATGTGGCGCGGCGGTTAATGTGGCTCACACTCATTTACAGAAATTGATTGATTTATAGCCAGAGGTATTTACTGTATTGTATTTTTTTATGTTTACTGTTTTACATAGTTAAAAAATTTGTTCAATAAAGTTAATCACTGAATTCTTATTATGCAAAGTTATTTTTGGGTGCTATGTGTGTATTTTTAAAGTGACTAAAAAGTAGTGAAAAAGTACAGTAGAATTTTTCCGGATTAAAAAAACATGATGCATAACGTTCAAGTTGCACACAATTTATAAGAAATTACTTAAACCCATCATTTACCCAAAATTAATTTCATTTAACTCAGTAAACAACTTTTACTTCCCTTTCCTAAATTGCACTAAGAGCACGCCACATTAGCCAACCAGGAAGGATAACCTGGCGCAGGCACACTTTTTGTGAAACTTGATAGTTAACTACTTTAATAGACGTAAATTCAATAATAATCATACGCATAGTGTAGATAAGATATTGATCTACGTGCTCTATATTATTTTACTACAGTTTTCAGCATATTTAATTTTTAACGGAGCTTTTTATAACATGTACGCCACATTACCTGCCGGTCCCCTACTTCAATAAGATCTGTGGAAAAAGATGGTAAAGGACAATTCAATACTACACCACACACCTGACTGTGCCTACTACAACATCGTCGGAAGTGATTTCAAAATTCGTATTAAATTCATAATATCTAATTCATCAGGCAGTTAACATCGTCTGTGGCTGATGACAAAAAGCCGGCGTCTCCCGAGATATTATACAAAAAAAATAATTAGACATACCAGAGCAGACCGCCCCAATGTAGAAAGTTTCATAAAAAAATTCCAAAACAAGACCAAAAATGTCTAAGGCATATTGGGCTATATATGGGATTGTAACCATCTTAAGTCTTGAGTTCTTTTTTTTTCTTGATGCAACTAAAAATTAAAGCGCAGAGCATAAATATGGAACATTACATAAGAAAAACAGTTTAATACATACGCCCCACGCTTTTGTTTTTAGTCACATTTTTTTGTTGAACTTTTTTCTGGGCGATTCCTGGTTTTGTATCATAAGCCCGGACTATGTCAAATGCCTGTTGAGATAAAGCTGATAAATTGTAATAAGAAATTGGGAATTTGTTGCGTGTTAATATCATGGGTACGGCACTAAATGTATTTTCGAATGGTCACAAAGTACTGAATCAGCTCTCCCTCGTGGAGTCGCTGGGAATTGAAAGTTAAGTGAAATTTATTAGCCTATTCGTGTTGATGTAGTAAAAATCTAAAATAAGTTTGTAATTGAGAAAGGTTTACTATTTCCAATAAGTTTTGTGATTGTTGGGAGTTTGTCTCAGACGCTATTCTTCCGCAGGGTTACTTCTCTTAGTGTCTGTTGCTCAAGACATTACGACAGCGGGTGTGAAGCAGTAGTGGCGTTCTTGTGGTTGCTTGCTCTGTTCAATTCTGTTTCGACTTTCGTGTCGGGTACTTGTCCCCGTTTCTGAGACCAAGTTCAACAAACAAACTTATTCAAAGAGATATCAAATATCATTTCAAGTTCCGACCTGTGAGTTCCCAGTCATAATGCTTACTCTAAGACAAACTCTTCTTAACTCAAATAAGTGATTCTTTAACGGTGTCTAGTGTTATTTACGTTTTCGGATTATTGTGAAGTAAAGTGATAAAGCGACCTGTTAACTTTTTTCCTTTTTAGTCCAGTCAATGAAGGATTTGAGAAAAAAAATCGTAAAAGTAGCAGTTTTTTTCACAGATACGTTAGGAATGACTTTATAAAGATACAGTAAAAAGTCCCCAACCATACGTATGCGGCAAAGACCCGCCATGCTGGAAAGTGTTAACCAATAACATGTTTTTCAAAACAACTGGAGAACTGTTGATTTTAGGTCGAACATGGTCATGTGCAAAAATGTTCACAATTTTATAGTGCACAAAAAAGGTTCTATCTATTTTAGACCTATTGTCAACGGATACGCTATGAAATTGGATTAGCTGTACAATTGTGCGATTACTGAACAAATAAAATAAAAGCTAAAAATATCTTGGAAAGAACGTCGGAAATAGATCAAGCGATTTGGACTGGAGTAAATTCATGTTTTTGTTCTTTAAAAAGCCGACCAACTCATTTGTATTCAAAATTATACTTAAAAAATGAGCTGAACTTTAGTGTACAATTGGATATGCTTAAGGGGGTGCTTTTGAGATGAAACTTCTTTCATTTTTTCCTCCATATTTTACAATATATTTCCCAATTTTTAGGTCAGAATAATAATATTTAGGGCCTCTTTTAAAGCTTTAAACGAGTAAATTTCAAAATTGAAGTTATGGTGTCGGGAGCAGCGGTGATTATCAGTCCTAATGGCAACAATGGGAGCGTGGACAAGAATGGCTACCTCAGTCTGTTGTATTCTCGAGAAAATTAAGCAAAAAATAATTCTAAGGGTTCAATATAATAGACCGAGATAGCCGTTTTCGCCCCCGCTCCCATTCGTTGCCATTTGGACTCAGAATCACCGCTGCTCCCGACATCATAGCTTCTATTTTGAAATTTACTTGTTTAAAGCTTTAAAAGAGGCCCTAAATATTATTATTCGGATCTAAAAATTGGGAAATATACTGTATAAATATGGCAGAATAATTGAAAGATGTTTCACCCAAAAAGCATCCCCTTAAGCATATCATATTGTACACTGTAGTTCAGCTCACTTTTTACGTATAATTTTTAATGCAAATGAGTTGGTCGGTTTTTTAAAGAACAGGAATATGAATTTGTTCCAGTACAAATCGCCTGATCTATTTCCGACGTACTTTCCAAGATATTTTTAGCTTTTATTTTATTTGTTCAGTAATCGCACAGTTGAACAGCTAATCCAATTTCATAGCGTATCCGTTGGCAATAGGTCTAAAATAAAATAGAACCTTTTTTGTGCACTATAAAATTGTGAACATTTTTTCACATGACAATGTTAGACCTAAAATCAACAGTTCTCCAATTATTTTGAAAAACATGTTATTGTTTAACACTTTCCAGCATGGCGCACCTTTGCTGCACACACATTGTTGGGCTCTTTTTACTATATCTTTATAAAGCCATTCTCAGCGTATCTGTGAAAAAACAATGCTACTTTTACGAAATTTGTTGTTGAGTGAAATTTGTTCCCCTTTGACTGGACTTTTTGGATTATTGTGAAGTGAAGTAATTTTCCGGCTCGAGTATCTTCTGCAGTTGTGGGAAGTGACGAGTCGAATTACATATACATGCAAGCGTCAGGATCGATCTTTCCGAGAAGGATCGTGGTCGTAATTCGCGGAGTCTACACCTGGGCTGAGTTAAAAAAACTATCTAAATATTTTTTTATGTGTATTAAATGTGACCTGTGTGAGTTAACTCACGAATTCGAATTCGGGTCATGGTTGTATTGAATTCCTGCCCTACGTCATCCGTCACTAATTCGCTAGAAGTGCGAATCTTTCTATACAGGGCTTTCCCGGTATCTATCGTCAGTTACAGACGCATCCTATAATGCAGTCAAATGATCTGATGAGAAAAGTATGCCTGATATGACATAACAGACAACCTAATGGTTTCTTTTTTACCCCACCATCTACGTACTCGGTTGCAGCCAAGTGCAAGGTAGGGAGGGACTACAACTTGACAGGAATTACCTCAAACTTCCAATTATCAGATTTTTGTAAAATTGTGAAAATCTGTAGGTATTTCCGATAGAAATGTGCTCTCCAAATTATTTGAAATTTTGGTGTCTGGATTATAAGAAAGAAAAAATCAAAATTAACATGTAATCTTATGGCGATAATAGAGTGTGACACCACAACATTCTGAATATGCTTTGTGACTAAGTTCGTGATGTTTCCAACAGTTGTACAAAAAACTTTCTCCAAAATTTATATTGATCGCGAGTCTGATATTCGAGAAAAAGTTTATTTAATATAAACATATTTGGAGATCGAAATAAAATTATGAACGGGAATGAACAGTAGGGTGGTCCAAAAATGCATGGCAAATTTTTTTTGCATGCTAGAGGGTAACGACCCCCCCCCCTACCCATCTTATTCCAAATCCAAAAAAAGAAATTCCATAATTTTTTATTTTTTTACTTTAACAGGTGCCGGTTTAGACTTGAATTTTTCCATGTAAAATGCATGGGGAAAAATCACTTATCTGAGTATTTAGAATAATTTTTTAGGGTTTGAAAAAATGTGACGAGAAAGTATGAGGGCCTGTAGAGAATTATCCAACGAAGAATTTTATCTATCAGACATATGGGTTAGACACCCCTAACACACCCCCACGAATACCTGAAAACTACCCTTAAAACAAAAAATGTCAACTCTTCATGAAATCGACCTTTTAAAGAATGTTTTCTCGTCTTTTTCACTTAAAATTATTAATATTGGTTTAGTGAAATATCTATTATCATTAGTTAATTAATTTTTAATTATTTAACCCCTTCGCTGGAATTGACGCAAATAAGTCAAAATGTTCCGTGCCCTGTGTGGCATTGACGCAAAATGCGTCAATCTTCTTTTTTCGATTTAACTTACTCCGATTTTGCATTAACTCTTTCTCGGAGATTTTTGGGACCGCTGAATCCGAATCTGAAGTCAAAATTCAAAAATTCAAAATGGTTGACCAAAATATATAAAAAGGCTCAGTTTGAATAAATCTCGGTACTTACGGGGTTTTGGGGTCGCTAAAACCGAATCTGAAGTCAAACTTCGAAAATTCAAAATGGGAGATCCAATATGGCGGACGAAAATACAAAAAAAGAACGGCTTGATTTGGATAAATCTTGGTACTTACATGTTATCTAGGTCGAAAATTACAATCTAAACTGTTTATAGCCCCCCTGCATCAGCTGGTAGATTTATTCCCGACCCCGGAGTGTGACACGAGGAGGCTGCTACGGTAGGATTTAACACTCTTGTTTTTCTTTTTTTTGTGTTTTTTTTTCTACTACACCGTTTAGTAAATTCTACGAAGCCAACAGTAGGATCTACCTTATATGGTTTAGTCTGCCCATTTTGAATTTTCCAATTTTTAAATACCAAGATTGATCTAACTCGAGCCGTATTTTGTATTTTGGTCCGCCATTTTAAATTTTCAAATTTTGACTTTAGATTCGGATTCAGCGACCCCGAAAACGCGTAAGTGCCAAGATTTATCTAAATCAAGCAGGTTTTTTCGTATTTTTCTCCGCCATATTGAATCCGTCATTTTCGATTTCTAAATTTTGACTTCAGATTCGGATTCAGCGACCCCAAAAACCTCAGAATACGCATTTTCAGGATAACAAATATTCCTGCCATTTTGGGCACCTTTTGTCGAATTCTCTCTACCAACGAAAGGGTTTAACAAATGGAATTCGTTTAAATAATTTTTTCTTCGAAAATTCGTTTTCTCTCCTAAAAATTATTACTATTAGTCTAGTGGAATATTTATTAAAATTCGTTCATTAATTTTTTATTATTTAAACAAATGGAATTTGTTTAAACAATTTTTTTCGAAAATTATTCTTTTCCTTAAAAATTATTACTATTGGTCTAGTGGAATATTTATTCACATTAGTCAATTAATTTTCAATTGTTTAAACATACGGAATTCGTTTACATATTTTTTAATAAAAATTATTAATATTTCTTCAATGGAATATTTATTAACACTGTTCGATTAACTTTATAATAAAAAAAAAATTAATAAAATTTTTTACTTAAATATAACTGATAAATTAATTATTATTAACTTAATTATTAATCAGTAATTAATGATTACTGATAAATATTTCACTAGACGCACAGTAATAATTTTTATTTTTAAAATTCGAAACCAAATTATTCAAACAAATTTCATTTGTTTTAATAATTTAAAATAAATGAACTAATGTAAATAAATATTCCACTAGACCAATAGTAATAATTTTTATGGAAAAAACGAATTTAAAAAATATATATATACATATTCAAACAAATTACATTTGTCTAAACAATTACAAATTAATAAACCAATGTTATTAAATATTCCACTAGACTAATAGTAATAATTTAAGACGTGGGTGAGCAAATGTTCAAAAAAATGTTAACAAATTTAATTTGTTTAAATAATTAATAATTAATTAGCTAATGATACTAAATATGCCACTAGAGCAATAATAACATTTCGAAATAAAGAAAAAACGAGAATACAGTGCTTAAAAGGTCAATTTGATGAAGAATTGACAGTTTTTGTTTTAAGGGTAGTTTTCAGGTTCTCGTGAGGGGGCCCCCATACTTTCCATCACATTTTTTCAAACCCTAAAGAAAGAAAGCGTTTTTGAGCCACCCTAATGTACAGCTGCGAGGAAATTCAAAGAGCGCAGTGCTTGAGCGTATATACTGTATACGGTACATACTTATATTATAGTTCACATTTATATAAATATATGTAAACAAAGAATACACACTTCTTTTACTGAATTTTATCTGTTTCAGTTTCTCACGTTGTTAAATAACACAGGCCTGCAAATAATGGGGTCATGTCAGTTGTTGGAAAGTGGAGGGTCATTTCTGAAGTAATTTTTCACGTAGAATCCGAATCAGGGGTCAGAATTGGCCCATCACGTCAGGATTTTAAGATATTTAAGGTTATGTACCCAAAAAATGGCGTTTTGGCTACTTTTCAGATTATGTACACAAAACACAACATTTTTGGGATTTCAACAACCCTGAACACCTCCAAGTACAAAGGACCCCGCACTAAATGTATGGGAAAATGTCTTTCAGTGGATTTAGCTGAAACTTTTTAATTTTTAAGGTTATAAGTGCCGGATGAAATGTTCATTACAAAAAAAAAAAAATGGACAGTTTTAGCGCTATGCGGCGTTAAGGGCTCAAGATCAGTGAATAAAAAGAATTACAACAGATTTTGTTACAAAAGCGATGTTAATATAGAAAAGCACGATTCAGATCGTGGTCTGTTATATTTTCGCCAACACCGTTGACTCATATAGCGCGCTTCTCAAAACGATCAAACGCTAAGCGCCCAAGATTTTAACTTGACTAATTCATCACTTTTTTAAAGGCAGAAATGGTATCCAAAGTGACATTAGTAACTAGTGCGTACATTCCGGTAATTACATGGTACTGCTCTCAAGAGTGCCGAACGCTAAGCGCCCATGACCAGTAAATAGAGCGAATTACAGTAGGTTTAGTTACAAAAGCGATGTCAACATAGAAATCACGGTTCAGATCGTGGTCTGTCATATTTTCGCCTACACCGTTGACTCATATAGCGCGCTTCTCAAAACGATCAAATGCTAATCGCCCAAGATTCTAACTTGACTAATTAATCACTTCTTTAAAGGCAGAAATGGTACTCAAAGTAACATTAGTAACTAGTGCGCACATTCCGATAATAACAGTATATCCTTCGCAAGAGGGCCTAACGATAAGACCCCATGATCAGCGAATAGAACCAATCGCAGTAGCTTTTGCGAAATATTAAACTATTTCTGGCTCTTGATTCGGGTTCGCTTATTCACCTCTATTAGCAGCGTCTAGAATCCTTTGTAGCAAGGAAGTTTGAGGATAATTTACGTGTTGCTGGTGACGTGTATAACCCAGGAACCATAAAACGCTTGCAATATGTGCGCAAGTGCCAAGAGTTCTGGCCCCTGACTTACATGTGCAGTAATAACCGAGAAGCGTTTCGTTATTGTCTGCTCCTATGTCATCGATCTCATTGAACGCTATCCACAGGTGGTACTTCTTGATGCGTGTTTCGTATACAGACATCGCTTGTGTCGCTAAAGCTACTAGGATTGGTTCTATTCGCTGATCATGGGCGCTTAGCGTTCGGCCCTCTGGCGAAGGGTACACTGTTATTATCGATGTGCGCACTAGTTACTAATGTTACTTTGGATACCATTTCTGTCTTTAAAAAAGTAATTACTTAGTCAAGTTCAAATCTTGGGCGCTTAGCGTTTGATCGTCTCGAGAAGCGCGCAATATAACTCATTGGTTTGGCTAAACATGTTACTGACTACTTTCTGATGCGTAGTCGCATAGCGCTAAAACTGTGCATTTTTTTGGATTTTTTTTACGGATATTTCATCCGGCACTTATAACCTTAAAAATTACAAAGTTTCAGCTAAATCCACTGAAAGACATTTTCCCATACATTTAGTGCGGGGTTCTTTTCAAGAGAAAACACCAGTAGAAAATGTCTGCCTCAAAGTATTTAAAGCAAATGCTCAAAACATAATGAGACATATCTGGTAATTTCAAATTGGCGTAACTTGGTAAATAAAAATGGTAATTGAACTCTGCGACTCTCAACTTAAAGAGAAAGAGCAGTACTATATGATACATCTAAAGAAAAGATCCCAAAAAATGTTGTGTCTTGAATACGTAACCTCAAAAGTAGCCAAGACGAAATTTTTGGGTACATAACCTCAAACATCTTAAAATTCTGACCCCGGATTCGGATTCTACGTACAAAATTACTTCGGAAATGACCCTCCACTTTCCAACAAAAAAACCATGTTGGCCCGTGTAATTATAAAGAAACCCGCTTCCAGCGAAATCGCGGTAAAATTTCAGCCACAACCACGTCTCACGACCGTGAAATAGGTGGTTACAGTCTGTAAAGGAATCAATACGACGATCCAGCAAAAGCCTCGTGCACCCTAAGATCACGGAGCGACCCAAGGACAACCCCTTCTGCATTTTTCCCGCAAGTGTTCTAGCATATTTTTGACACGCAGGGATGCTTTTTAGGCCATTAGCAAGTGAAAGCTTGGCACCCCCAAGAGCGCCGATGATAAGAACGATCAATTTAAAAGAATATTCCGGGTACAATCGTTGCAACTCCCTTATAAGGTCTCGATACCTCTCTTTCTTTTCATTCTCCATGGTTATGATGTTTTTGTCCACTGGTGCCGAAAATTCGATAACAAACATGGTTCGCTTCTCGAAGTCAAGAAGAACCATGTCAGGCTTCGAGTGAGCAACAGAAACAATTGTCGAGAATATAAAGTTCCAGTATATGCGGCACTTCCCATTCTCGACAATTGACTCCATTTCCCTAGGTGCATTTAGACGAGCTATATTAAGGTTAATGCCGTAGGAGTGATAGAGATGGTAATAAAGCACTCTTAGTGCCGCATTGTGCCTTTGAATGTAGGTCGTTCCCGCGTGAGTTGGACAA
>NC_046666.1:83403848-83415042 GCF_010883055.1 Belonocnema kinseyi | reverse complement strand
TAAAATGGAAAAAGTCGAAAACTTTGATCCGTATGCTCTTTCTTAGACACAATTTTTAATGAAAATGTGAGTTCAGTGCCCTCGGTCACTATAGTGGATATAGTGTCATATTTTATTCAATCTTACAGTTGGTTAGTTTGGTTTTAAGCTCATATTTTTAGTTATAACTTATTCCTGTGAATCACGGCATTCTTTTCCATTTACGTTGTCAATTTCCATTGGTGATTTAAAATGTGCTTGCAGTTTATTGAGATTTTGAGATCAGGATCAGTTTCTGGCTCGCCGAATTAAAAAAAAACTATTATTAAAAAGTTGGAAGATTGCATTCTTCTTTCCCACTTTAATGTAAATAAATGGTATTTTTACATAGACCTATAAAAAATTCTATTTTTTATGACAAATTACGAAAATGCACGACTCAAAAAACTACGAAAATTCTAAACTTTTCGTACTGCAAAAAAGTTGCAAAACACCAATTTCAAAAATCTCTTCCTCACCCTGACAAACTTTTCATTTTTCCCGACCAAGAAGATTAATATTACCAAAAAGAACAAATTTTCAACAAAATATATGAATTTTTAACTAAAAAAGATACCCTTTTAACCTAAATTAAAATAGTTATATTTACAGTTAGTACAATGAACACTTTCAATTGATCCATCATCATTAAAAATAAGCCACGGCTTCAAATTCGTGTCATCCATACGTTGCGAATGCTTGACATAGAAAAAAGTATTTGCTGCTTAGTAAACAAATTTACTAAAAAGAAGTAGGATGAAATAGTTTCCATTTTTCAATGAAAAATTTTACCAATAATTTTTGAGAATGACTGAAAATTTCATGAATTTTGAATGCATTTCAAACAATAAGCAGCTATTTCGTATTAAGAAAAATCTTTAAAATTTTTTAAGGTTTTTTGATTCGTACATTTTTCTAATTTATCATAGAAGAATATAAATTTTGCTTCAAAATTCTTTTCATTTTTTGAAAATTTAATCTCTAACTGTAAATATAAATATTTCACTTTGGGTTGAAGGTGTACCTTTTTTAGTTGAAAACTCATGCATTTCGTTGAAAATGCATGCTTTTTGGTAGAAACTTGATGTTCTTGGTGAGCGAAAATGAAAAATCTGTCAATAAACTGTCATCACATTTTACATCAGCAATGGAATTTGATAATGTGAATTAAAACGAATGCCGTGATTCACTGGAATATTACTTATTGTCAATGTCCATACTCACAGAAAATAATAAGCAAGTTATCACTAAAACTACGAACTTATAACTAAAAATACTGCATTTGTAACACTAACCTCACTCCGAAGCAGAACAGTACCATTAAAATGCTTTCAATTCACTTTCACCACAAAACCAGCTTCCTAAAATTAATAAGCTTCCAAACTTGTATATACTTTTACTTGTTTTGTGGTGTAATAACTGCGAGATTGAATAAAATATGACACTATATCCACTATAGTGAACGAGGGCACTGAACTAAGATTTTCACTAAAACTTTTATCTGTAAGAAACATGATCCAACAAAGCATGGCCCTGCCAGGCGCAAGTAAAAAAAAGTCAACCAATCAGATTCGGCACCCTAGGGCACCCGACCTTTCTGACATCTTGGATCGAGTGCGGCAGTTGGCTTCCCCTTCCATTCACGCCAATGCAGTGAGTATGGTGGGGGGGCGTCGGTTCACTCCAAGTCGAACGTATTTGAGCATCGAATTGGCGGGACCATGGTTTGTTAATTTATGTATAAGAAAGACAGTCGGTCGGAGCGCGTGGCGTCACAAGTGAGAATGAGGCTGAAATTTATCCGTCAGCCAATAGGCGACACTGCAATCGCTCTGTTCCACAAAAACATCAAGTCGGATCGGAAAATTAATAGTTAATTCAAAACGAGAATATTCCCGATTAATTAAGTTCACGAAATTAAAAATTATATAAAATAACATGTTTTAATATTGCTATGACACTTTTCGCACATTTTTGTTTACATATGAATTACACGGAATAATTTCTTATTAATTAACGTATTAATTTCGTGAACTGAACTATTCGGGATTATTCTTATTTTTAATTAATTATGAAATGCCCTATACGACTCAATGCTTTTGTGGGACAGGACAATCGTAGAGCCGCCTATCGACGGACGGATGAATTTCACCAGTCAAGTAGAACTCGTAAGCGAATAATGGTTTTTCTTTAGCAGTCGGGTATGGATACGCATGACTACTATGCATTGCAGTTTTGAGGCCAGATTGTAAGTGAGCACGTTGAGCTAGTTAAAAAAAAACCATTTTACGCAGCACTTTTCCTGCTTTTACCATCTGCAATCATTTCCACTCTACTCTAAGACCCTTTTCATAAATGCCCATATTGCTGGGGGTTTCTGAGACTATGAAAATTGGGAGGGGACTCAAATTTGATAGAATTTCGTAATGTCTTCGGAAATACGTATATGTACAAAGTTTAAAATCAATTGGTTATGTTGATCTGTATCAAAAATGGAATAAAACATTTACAAACATACATACATATACATACATACACATGCATACATACTCATACAGGCATACATGCCAACAGAGCAAGTCAAATAAAAACTTGCAAAACAAGAGCATCTGCTTTCAGTATAAGTTTGATTTGGAATTTCGCTTTACTTTTCAAGTTAAAAAAATTGATGAAGTTTAAAAATAATACTAACTGGGGTCCAGTTTTAGATCCACCGGAAACTCGACGTTCTTCAGAATTTTCGAGCAGCCATCAAGCTTGTAGTCAAACCATTTTAGATGCAAAACAAGTATTACTGGTAGTTCCTCCAAAGTAACTTGCTTCCAAGCCTCAATTTGTTGTTTTGTCTTGCTGCACGTCATACCCTCCACTTGATCCTTGCCGACAAGAATCTCAAGGGCACTCTTTACTGATTCGGCTTTCTGTATGTGATGAAAATGGTATTAATTACTCTCTATTAATATCAGGGTGGCCGTTTTAACCAAAGAAGAAAATTCCCGGTCTTTCCCGATTCTGCATCATTTTTCGCTGTGAATGAAATTTAAAAAATCGAACTCTAAAGCTAATTTGTTTTCCCTTTGAAGTAATAAAAATGGATCACCTGATACATTTACATGTATCAAATGGAAAAAACGCTAAAATGGAAGCTCCTTTCAACTAAACAATTTTTAATTAAATGTATTAAAACTGCAAATTAAATATGTTAAACTTTTATAAATTTTAGAGTTCAAAAATTCAAATTCAGTTTCAAAAATATAAATCCACCTTAATTTTCAATGCTCTAAATTGAATAATAAACGAATTAATTTAAAAATGTCAAAATGATTTAATTTTAAGCAATTTAATTACTAATTATAATACATTTATTTATATATATTATAATAATATTATTTAAAATTATTTTTCTTCTGAATAGTTTAAAAATCCTTGAAAGTGTTTCAAAACTTTATTTAAAAATCTTAGAAAATCATGTTATACATTTTTTCTAGATTTACATTATTTTTGAAATTTTCTCAGAACTTCTAAACGTATTTTAAAATTATTCGAACTTTTCCTAAAATTTTTTTTAAATCCTGTAAATTAAATTTTTAGAACATTTTTGGCAATTTCTAGCGGAGAAAAAAAGAAACTTTCACGCTTTCCCATTTTATAAATAACTTCTAAATGTTTTTTTTTCGAAATCTGCAAAAATGTATGTTCTGTTTTAAATTAGGCCGTGGGCTATTTACACTGAAATTTCGGTATGAATTGATAGCGGATTTTGTCGGTGCACGTAGACACACTTCGTTTCAATTCCTTGAAATCATTTCAAAGTTTTAATTAATTTTAAATTACTTCAAAACTTATAAATATCTCATCAAATTTCTCGAATTTTCTCTAAGAATAACATGTGTCTGTTATTTATACTTTATAATTCAAGAATTTGACTTACAAAATAGTTTTTTTTTAAAGAAAAAATAAAAATTGTAACGTTTAAGTTTTTTTTTTGTTCAGCTTCGAATATTTGATTCATATTAACTGTTTTTAAATGAACATTCCGATATTTCTAAATATTAAGTAATTGTTCTTTTTCTTAATTGAAAAAATTTGTAATTTAGCGGTTTGAAAATGGAATATTTTAGACTGAAACAATATTTAAAATTGAATAAGACTTATTTATGGATTTAGTATTTTGTCTTGTACAACAAATTATTATTCAATTCTTAATCGTTAAAATATAGTTCAATTTTGATTTTCCGGTTTTTTCAGATCTCGTAAAATTTCCGGCAATTTCCCAGCAGCCACTCAGAATATGCAAAAAACTATAGACCGACTCCCTTTCAAATCAGGCAGGTTCTACGGTTGAAGTTTCTGAATCTTTCGAGGACGAACCATGTTGTTTTTAGAGGAAAGTAGGTAATAGGTATTTTTCAAATTTACGAGAAAAATTTGTCTACGAAGTTATGCGTATTTGCATTCTGTGCTTTGTTTGTCAAAAAAAAAAAACACATTTTTTCTTTAAAACACCATAACTGTTTATTAGCGTGGCCCAAAAAATGACATTTGAGAAATTTTAACGGACATGTTCACCAAATCTGTCTCTTAGGCAAGTAATTCTACATATATTTTTATTTTTTCAGAAAAAATATGTTTAGCCCTTGCTCTAGCCATTTTTATGTCTTATGGAGTTCAACATGTAAAATTTTCTCTACTTTTACTTCTTCGATTTTGCTCAGGAAATTACAAGTCAATCTATTTGACCTTTTAAATGCTTATTCACTCATCATTGCATATTGCATTTAGGGATCATTCAAAAAGCACTTGGCATGTTTAGGGGGTGGGGGGTCTACCAAAGTATCATTCTCCATGTTACTAATGGAAAAAATATCACAGAGGGGGTGGGGGGTCTGAAGTTCCTGACAAACGTATCACGTATTTTGTGAATTTGCCATTTTATCGCATTTTTATATTTCAGAAATGTTATGCAGAAGTTTAAAACATATAAGAAATCGCATAAAATGGCAATATTTGAATTCTCTATTCATAACATCATCATACATTAATTATCAATAAAGTTACATTGGGGCGAAGGTTTAAACACAGAGTTAACAGCATCAATTTCACGAAAGTGAAATTTGACTTGTTATATTATGTTCAAAAATCCTTAGAAACGAGGCCAACAAAAGGAGACGAATTCTTTGACATTTTTTCTAAATGTAGGTGCTATAAAAATTAGAAAATTTAAATAATAGTATCTTACAGATTTAATTATACAGAAGGACCTTATCTTAACTCCAAATTGTGATAGAAAGCTCAGACAAAGCTTGAGATGAGTAAACAAATTCAAATAATACAATGAAATACGAAATAAAGTTCCAAAATTATTAAATAATTGGCTATCAGCAATTATTTTTTTCTATTTTTTTCTCTTACACGCACAAAAGAAGTCATCAGTATCATTGTCAGTTGAGGGTCACTGTTCGGCACTTTCCTCAGCTACCTGATTACCGGAATGCACTCGTATTTATTTTCAGGCTTCTGGAAGAGTTACCGAATTGGGACTGAATGTGAGAGACTGAAAGGAATCCCTGGAGTGGACAGTTATGGTTGGGTATATTGCATGGATCAGTTACACTCGCCGCCCCCAAGCGACATAAAAAACGTAAAAAAACAAAATTGCTAATAATCATTTATTTAATAATTTTGACACTTTATTTTGTATATCATTGTATTACTTGAATCTTTTTACCTATCTCAAGCTTTGACTAAGCTTTCTATCACAAGTTGGAGCTGAGATAAGGTCCACCTCTATAATTAACTCTGTAACAAAATATAACATAGTATAACAAGTCAAAGATCACTGTCGTGAAATTGATGTTGTTAACCCTGTTTTTATACCTTCGCCAAATTGTAACTTTATTGTTAATTAATGTATGACGGCATCATGAATAGAAAATTTGTTCGCTATAAAATTATCCTTGCACTGAATTTTGTTACGTTCTTAAGCGTATTTTTTCACTGACTTATTCAAACTTTTGCAGAGGTCAACATTTTTGAAACCTATTAGGGTGATCCGAAAATTGATTGCAAAATTTGTTTTCCCCTCTAAAGTTTCTTTTGCTGGAGAAAGAAAATCCGTAATTTTTTTATTTTTCGAAATTAAGTTAGGTATGGATAACTTTTTTGACTTTTTGTAATTTGGGTTGTTTTCTTGTCTTTTTTTATACGTAAAAAGAAAGTTAAGGTTTCTTCCTTTAAACACCTTCAGAATAAAAATGGTAATATTATGAGTTATTCTTTTAAAAAAACACCATCGAAACTATAATGCATCAGCACAAAACCTACTGAGTACTCATTTTTAACAATCAATAGTACCCCATACATTATTTTACCTAAAGACATCAAAAAGAAAAAACCTCAACTTTCTTTTTGGATGAAAAAAAAAAAAAATTGTCATATAGCTCTTTCGTAAGTTGTGTAACTCACAGAATAAATAGTTTTATAACATTAATGAGAAACAAGACTACTCCCAAATAATTTTTGAAAATTATAAAACTTGCGAAAGTTATGTGTTGAATTTTAGCACAACAGTAATTTTTCAATTTTTTCATACAGGAAGGAATACTGTTA
Source organism: Belonocnema kinseyi (assembly GCF_010883055.1). Taxonomy (NCBI): domain Eukaryota; kingdom Metazoa; phylum Arthropoda; class Insecta; order Hymenoptera; family Cynipidae; genus Belonocnema; species Belonocnema kinseyi. The sequence goes on along the minus strand of NC_046666.1, from coordinate 83,408,415 downwards.
TGGCCTATTGATTACAAAAAGATAGTGCTACGCTGATAATAATCTCAGCTAGTGACCACCTCCCCCTAGAAAAAGAAACGTCTCCCGAAAACCTTGTCCATAAAAATTAAAAGTTTCAAAAGCACTTACTTCAATGTCAAGCTGCAACGTGAAAAACGGTTGGACGTAATCGGTCGCTTGTTCACCCGCTCGGTGTACGCGAGATCTTAGTTGACCACGGAAGATATCGGACAAGGGCGTACGTCCAAAATCTGTGCATCGAGTGACTGATCCTTTATTCTTTGGGCCCATGACCTATAATGTATGTGTAATTATATATGCACGGCAACTGTTGATGTATTTTTGAATTGTTACACCTTTCTTATTCCAAGTTCAATCTTATGCAAAAACAAGGAAAAAATGTGTATTACTTTCGTTACTCGTTACATTCTATGGAAATATATCTTCAAAATGAATACAAGAACTTTGAAAAATGTTTAACAGCTGCGGGTTATAATATAAAACCTATCGCATACGAATATATAATCAGACAATGTATGAGTAAGAAGAAGCAGTGAATATCAATTAATTTCTATCAATATATCATTCAAATCTCATACGGATATTCAATAGTTCAGAATTTGTCTAAATTTCTTAAATATGTATCACGTATTTTGTGATCATCATTTTGACAAATTATCCCTTCATTTATGAAAATATTATTCATCAAATTAGTAAATTTTATAAGAAATTTTGAAACGTTTTGCATTTGATTTCAACGACGAAATTGTTATCAAGGCTAAGTTATTTTACCTTCCACTCCTCCTCTCCAGGATTTAAATTCATATTCGGATTATTGTTGGAGCTCTTGTCGCTGTTTACCAGTTTCATCACCTGAAAATAGTAACATTGTATATTTAAAGTGCACAACAGTTTTAACAGATGTAGAAAATAATTGTGTGTAAAATATAAGGTAAGAATGTATATTTTAAAAATCTTACTTCCAACATTTCGTCGCTAATTCCATTGAGCAAACACGAGAGAAACTCTTCTGCGTCTTCCTGCCTTCCTTCAATTGAAAACACCGAAGAAGTGTTTTTCAACATTGTATAGACATAAGAGGGTTCAAAAGGTGTACCAGAGTGGACGTCCGTTGAAGCATCTTCATTGCGTTTATGAACCCGGTCCTTCCTAGGCATTCGTGCTGCTTCTGACAATGGAGTAAACTCGTGCACAAACTTTGTCCTGGAAATAAGCTACATTTGAGAAAAAATATATGGAGGAAAAGCATTAATATATTATACATGCTGAAAACCCCCAGAACTATTGAGTATGTGCATGTCGACCCTCGCGACAACTGTTGCTGATAATGGAAATATTGTGTCCACTTTTAACATTGGGCCTATTGTGAAATAAATAAACATTTTGATTTTCTTGTAATCAATCAAGAATCAAATTAAACGCAAAATGTGAAAATATGTACCGATAAAAATGAAATAGAATTAAAAAAATATCAAAGTAAATAAAGGGAGAAGACTTTCGAAAATTTTTAATTTAAGGTGGATTTTCAGTTTTTAGTAAACGACGCTGAAACTCGCTGTCACATTGTGCAGCATTTGACAGATTTCTTTTAGTTTGTTCGTAAACACACAGCAGATAAAGGTTGATCTGGCAAACACATAGGGAAAAGTGGATTTGTGCAGGTAACAAAACAGCGACTTTTCCCTCTTACATTTACTTTACCATTTTACTCTACACTTTCACTGTGAGATTATGAGTAATCGCTTGAAAATGAAAAATTAAGTTATATGTTAAACATGCACACATTTTCAATCATACTTTTATTCTGACTATTTAAAAAGAATTTGCTACGCCACAAACAATAAAAGTTAATAACTCTTTATTTTCTTAATACTCATAAACTTTTATTAACGTCAGATTTCAATTAATATATTTTTTATTGTTTTCCTCATATATTGCGTTGCCAATTTTAAGCACACAATTTCTGACTTCTTCGCCTCGTGCACTAGCATTCATTTCCAACTTCGTTTCAATGCTTCGCACATACCCAATAAGGCAATCGGTGTAGAATCCCGTACTCTTTTTATCAGTCGAGCAATCTATAAAAAACAAAAATGAAATACTCACATATTATCTATAAGTGGAGTGCGTGTATTTCTTCTCGAAGCAGTGTCAGAGTATGGCAAAGCCATCAACAAATTGTAAAACGGAGGACATGCGAGAAGTGCTTGTAAGATACTATTTATATAACAATAATTGCTGCGATTCGTTAACCCACGAGGTAGCAGACTCACAGTTTGTTTATCCATTTGATAACCCAGGAAAAACTCTGAAAGAATCATTAAAATGGTTTAAAAAATTTTCTTTTTGGGTACAGGACTCCACTTCAATCTAAGAAATAAATTCCAGGAGATGTCACCGTTTTTCCAGATCATTAAAATGATAAAATCCAAATTAAAGCACGTGGAACTATTCTTAATTCGAATCAGTTAAAATTGAGCAATTTTCATTTAAAACGTTAAAAAATGTAAAATTACAAATTAGAATCCTTCTAACTGGATTACCGCTTAATTATAAGCAGCATGCAAAATGTGTCAATCTTTTAAAATTGTATAATTACAGCAACATTCAAAATTTAATAAGTTTTAATTTGACATTTAAAAAGTGAGAAAATTTCCAAAAGAAAGCCACTTCAAATTTGATTTTCTATTGAACAGAAAGTACGTTTCAACATTTCAAATTGCACATTTACGAACTCGAAAGGTTAAAAATGAAAGTTTTCAATTTGAGGTCTTGGAAATTAAATCTATTTACACTTAAACATTAAAAACTGCGAAATTGTTAATCAAAATGAAAGGTTCCAAAATTTTAGCTTGAAATTGTATAAATAAAATAAAATTATAATTAGGTCATCAAAAGTGATTCGATAGATTTTTTTACTTTTTTCACATTTGACAAAAAACTAATAATAATTATTATAAAACCCATTTTCCCAGAATAAATTTTCACATTTGAGGAATTATTTCGGAAGTGTATCCGCTAAAAAATTCACAATTCTCTGAGGTAAGTCACACTTGAGCAAAGTGTTGTGTTATTGAATAGTAGTTTATGGGTAAACTTTTTTTTCATTTCGATCAATATTTACAGAGGAAGAGAGGTTAAAAATTTTAAGATTTTTGTGGATATCGTCTATTTAGGCCATTTTTAACTTTTCTAATGACGATATCCAAAATTTTATCCAGTGAAGTTTCGTTAACTTTCCTATTATCATAAGCTTTTTTGTTTAAATAACCATTTAAACTTCAAAAATGAAGGTCAACAATAAATTGGATTTTTTGTTGATGAAGGCACACTTTTTCATTTCTTATCATAAGCGATAGCTCAGGTTTCTCCCTTTAAGAAACTTGAGATTAAAAACAGAAATTAAAACGTTTCATTTTGTATTGTCGAAAATAATTCTTAAGTGTTCTAGTATACCCAATGACGCTTACTCACTCGCGTCCTCTATACGATTTTGTCCACCAACAAAAAATTAAATTAAATTTTTTAATTACAAAGTTCTAATCTTAAAGGACAGCAATCCAAGCTTTCTTTCTAGCCCAATAACGGTTTCGAAGAAGTTGCCCTTATATGAAAAAAGTTAGCAGAACGCTTATAACACAGGACCAAAAAATGGTTATGGTAGTCTACTGGGATTCTAATAGGTATACTTAATGTTTTTGGGTCGCTAAACACGAATCCATTCGCAGAATTGAGCCAGCACGTCAGAATTTGCAGTAAAATTCTAAAAATGATCAAAAACCTGGAATTTCTGCATAAATTACATCCCCAAACCTACAAACCCCAAATCAACAAGCCTCAAACCCCCAAACTGACAAGCCCCAAACCAACAAACCACAAACCCACCAACCCCAAATTATACCAATTTCTCAATTAGTATAATAAGATGTGAGGTATTTGGGTTTGTGGAATTGAGGTTGCTGGGTTTGAGGATTATGGATTTAGATTCCCGAGTTTGGTGTTTGTTGGCGAACAAAATTTGGAGACTTGAGCACAGTTAATGTCAAGGTACATGAAGTTTTGAAGTCTGACTAAATCTTCCAATTTGGTCAAGTTCTTATGATACTATTCTAAGTCCCGTCGCCTCTCACGAGGGATTTCGTGGATTTCGGGTTTGTACGTTTGTGGATATGGAGCTTGTGGATTTGCGATTTGTTAGATTCGGATTTTGAGTTTGTTGGATTGGGTTTTGTACGTTTGTGGATATGGAGCTTGTGGGTTTGGGGGTTTGTTGGTTTGGATTTTGTACGTTTGTGGATATGGAGCTTGTGGGTTTGGGGTTTGTTGTTTTCGGTTTTGTACTTTTGTAGATATAGAGCTAGTGGGTTGTTGGTTTAAGTTTTGTACGTTTGTGAATCTAGAGCTTGTGGATTTGCGATTTGTTAGATTCGGGTTTGGAGTTTGCTGGTTTGGGTTTTGTCCGTTTGTGGATATGGAACTAGTGGGTTTGGGGTTTGTTAGTTTGAGGTTTATTTGTTTGGGTTTATTACGTTTGTGGATATGGAGC
>NC_046666.1:83400170-83403748 GCF_010883055.1 Belonocnema kinseyi | reverse complement strand
GGTTTATTACGTTTGTGGATATGGAGCTTGTGGGTTTGGGGGTTTGTTGGTTTGGATTTTGTACGTTTGTGGATATGGAGCTTGTGGGTTTGGGGTTTGTTGGTTTCGGTTTTGTACTTTTGTGGATATGGAGCTTGTGGGTTTGTGAGTTGTTGGTTCGGGTTTTGTACTTTTGTGGATAAGGAGCTTGTGGGTTTTTGGGTTGTTGGTTTGGGTTTTGTACGTTTGTGGATCTGGAGCTTGTGGGTTTGGGGTTTTTCAGTTTGGGGTTGGTTGGTTTGAGTTTTATACGTTTGTGGATATGGAGCTTGTGGGTTTGTTAGTTTGGATTTTGTACGTTTGTGGATATGGAGCTTGTGGGTTTAGGGCTTGCTGGTTTGGCGTTTGTGGCTTATTTGTTTGCGGGTTCGAGGCTTTTTAATTTGGGGTTTGTAGGTTTGGGGACGAAATTTATGCAGAAATTCCAGGTTTTTAATGATTTTTTTAAATTTCACTGCAAATCTTGACATGCTGGCTCAATTCTGCTAATGGACTCGTGTTCAGCGACCCCAAAACCATAAAGTATACTTATTAGAATCCCAAAACCATTTTGCGGTCCTGTGTAATTAATGGAGGTGGCGTGTAAAAATATTCAATTATCAGCAACCTAATTGTTATAAGTTGAATACATTTTAATGAAGAATAAAATACTTATATTGCACAAGATGTAGAGGTAGGTACCTAAAATAGATGCATTTATAGAATTCAATTATTTAATGTACTTCTTGTTGGAAGCAAATCACGCATAATGCAACATATTTGAAATATCAGAAATGACAACTGGTGGTGAAAAATTCAATGAATGTGTATTCATTCTTTCCTGAATATTATTTCGCATCCTTGTTCATTCTGAATATTATTTTATATCCATGTTCAATCAAATCAGAACAGATTTGAAGACGCTAAGAAGTTTTTGACCTGTTGTGATTATATATTCTCGAAAAAAAAACCGTTTAATAATCATTACTATAAACTTAATTGAAATTCTTCATTTCTATGAAAAAGAACATTTGAAACACTACAGTATTTTGTTTCGTTATCATTAGTTATAAAATAAGTAAATTGGAGTATTTCCGCAACTTCCCTTCTTCGAGGGCATCAGCCACCTTCTTGTCGGAATAACTTTTAAAATCTCCAATTAATTTTTGTTTACAATTAGTCGACTTGAAACATTGCAACATCAAAACGGTTGAATTTTAAATAGAAGTTTTCATTTTTAATCGCTCAAACCTTCAAAACGACCTTTTAAAGTATAAAAAAATAAAAACTTACCACCCATTCTGTAGGTAAGTGGATCATCGAAGTCGTGGTCAACAGCCGCCACGTGCACTGTTTTACTTTGACTGTGAGAATTATCTCCATTTTTGTCCTGTGTCTCTTGATTAGGTGTAATGGACTTATTTGGAGTAACTTTTGATGCAACTTGCGCCAGTGATTTTTGGGATGTGTTAGTCTCTTCTGATGGGACGACTGGAGAACTCATGTTCATTGGGTTGATAAAAGCCGTGGGTTTAGGGGTAACGGGCGACAATGGAGTTTCGGCATTCTTCTTTAATATACTGGCCCAGGTATTCGTCGGCAAAGTAGATACTTCCAATGGCACTGGACTAGCAACACTAGCGATAATAACTTCTTCCGGTTTCTTTGGAGTAGATTCCTCGCCCTTAACTGCGCTCGTAACTTCACTCTTAACATCACTCTCCACTTCCACTGGTTTCGATGCTGGTTTGGAATGTGTTTTAAGCACCGTCGTTTGGATGTGAGAGACAGTCTCATTCTCAAATTCTTCATTGTTATCGCCATTCTGCTCGATTTCAATGCTGCTTTTAATATTAACGCATGGTCCTTCCTTTTTCTCATTTCCTATGTAAGTCTCGCTTCTGGTTGAGACGATATTATGTTCTATTTTTACGTTAACGGGGGAGACTTTGTTATTGGTGATATTGTTACTTTTCGAAGTTGCAGTATTTTCTGTGTTATTTTGGCACGACTCCACGTTGTTGTTTTTTAAAATGAACGTTGTCTTTATAGTTTGAGATGAGTTATTGTCCTCATCTGTCTGCTGACGAAAGGGCTTCGAGTGAACATTCTGACCTCGTTTCTCGTAAGATTTTGGAACACTTTTTAAAGATTCACCGTTCGACTGCATAGACTGCGATTGACGATTATAATTCATTTTAGTTTGAGACGGATGATATTGGGTGTAATTTGTGTGGGACTGATGGTGAATTTGCTGCTGGGGATACACTGACTGGGTCACGCACGAAAAGACAGGTTGTCCCACTGCAGGATGTTGCTGAGATATCATAGTGTGTTCGGAAAAATTAGGAGGACAAAACATTGAAGGAAACTGTTCACCCATACACTGTACTGGAAAGTATCCTGTGGAAATATCGTTGCTCTGATTGTTGCGATTATAAGACTCTCTTTTTCCACCGCGCCCTCGGCCGCTTCTTCTGCCGCCTTCTCGTCCAGAATGAATTTCTTGATTTTCATTGCCGGCAGCACTGATATAAGATGAATAAGTAATGCCACCAGTCGTGTACGGTATGCTCATGTCATTTGAAACGAATACGTTATTTTGCCAATCGCCAGGGTGATAGGCCAATACCATTGTTGGAAACATGTGTGCTTGAGGCACTGCTGTTTGCATCATAATAGGACCAGACGTGTCCGAAGGCATATACTTTATCACGTCGCCCTCTGTACCTATAAATGGTATATTTTTATCACAAAATTGTATCCATTTCACATTATTTGAAGCTTTCCGATCACCAATAAAAGTTCAATATACAATGAATGGTAATCGAATCAATTAGTCGATCCTAGGTCGCAGCCAAGTTGTAATATTTTTTGTAGTAATATATTTTTTGATAACAAATTATTTGAAACTTCTTGGATTTTTAAAATACGTATTTTTAAACTGAATTTCTGAAAAAAATCCTCTTTTTATTTTCTTCAAGTATTTTTTATAGTTTTCAGACGGCCCTACAGTCTCATAAAACACTGATTTCGAATAAAATATAGTACATCACTCGTAATATTAGACAAGTCCTGACGTGAAGCTGGATGTTCGCAAGGACGAGTTAAAACACCATGGCCTTCGAGCATGATCTTACAACAACTCGCCCTGCAAGCATTCATCTCCCCGTAAATACATCCCTGACACTACCTGTGATGTAATACACTATTATTTTTTTGTTATAAAAATTTCATTTATAGTTCACTTTACACATTTTTATATCCTAACAATGTACATACCATAATTCTGCCATGACTTGGGAGTTTCTGGTTCCTGATCTAGTACGGAATTGTCATTGTAATCATTATCTCCGACGTCCCATGGTAATTTTAAAATGTCTGGTGATGTGTTGGATCTTAGATAGGTGCGCAATCTTTGTCTTTCGTTGTCATCTAAATCTATACCAGATAAATCTAGAAATTCGTATTCATTCTGTAACATAATAAGCTACATCATTTTCTAAATTGATTCATGATACTGCAGATAAAAATGTTGATCTTATAAACAAAGAATATTT
>NC_046666.1:83382602-83400070 GCF_010883055.1 Belonocnema kinseyi | reverse complement strand
GGGCGCATACTTTGAATAAAATATTTGTTATCATTCTCTTGAAATAAATGTGTTTTTTTCTTGAAAAAATACCGGTTTCATATGTATACACCTGGTATCTTTGTGTTTGACAAAAAAAATAACTGCATAATTATATAAAAAATCCAATATGGTGATGAAGCACCAGAAACACAGACATATTAAAGCGGCATCCATTAAAATCGAAGGATTGTTTAAATCTTTACAAGAAAAATGAACATACACAAAGCTTTAACTGGCAACAATTATTATAAAGTTTTAAATTATTATTATTATCAAGAAAACAATTATTACGCATGAAAAAGGCAAGACGTTCTATAACTTATGACTTTTCTTATGCATAACACTTTAAAATGCCCCCAAACATTATTCTCTTTTAGTCTATCGATTGTAAAATTTTAGCAGCAAAGTATATCTAGTGCTTATTGTGTACCACATATGATTTGCAAACAAATAAAAAGTCCGCCTGGCGACAATTTTGCGAGACAAGCTCGAGGGAATCTTGCGAAACAATATTGAGGACACCTTGCATTGCAATATGATATGTGATATGTGCCTCTATATGTCAAATCAAATAATCTCGAAATTGTATATAATTATGGTAGACGAGAAGGCTAATTTAACTGTTGTGATCGCTGAAAATTATCTAAATAATGCAATGCAAGTTTCCCTCAAGCTTGTTTCGCAAACTTGTCATCAGGCGGGCATTTTCTTACTTGAGACAAGCATTTAAAAACGTTGCGATGAAAGGTTCCTAACCTTACATAGCAAAGTTGAGGAAAGTTTGCCGTAAAATATTGCGCTATCTGAGTTGACATTGCAATAGCTCAAAGTTGAACTACAACAGACTCAAAAAACGCTTAGTGTTCCAGACCACGGTATAGGGAAATTTACCACTAACCAAAGTGCGCAATCTGTCCTGATCCAAGTTCGCGAAAATTCAAATAAGATCATTTAAAAAGTACATTTTTCGTGCAAATTTACAATAAAAATCCTTCTTCTATTTAAAATACAAAGTTAAACTGTTATCCATTTAATGATAATCATTCAAAAAAGAAAGAATGCAAGATTAAAAGCACTAGTAAATTTTTGTGCGGTGATTCTGTATATTACATTATTAAATAATAGTAATGGCATTATCGTTTATTGTCAAAATGGTTAAATGATTTTTTAAAGCCAAATTGAAAATTTCAATGTAAAGCTGTCGATAAAACGAAAAACTAATCCATATATAACCAAAAAATAACCTCACATTTAGGTGCATGTAAATAATAAAAATTTCAAATAACTCACAAACAGTGCAGTTATTTATGTGGAAAGATTATGGGAAAATGTTGCTCAGTGTTGTTTATCAATGAAACAATGTAAAGAAATAATAAGTTATGATATAAGAAGAAATAATATATAATAATTTATTAAGGACATGTGATACTCACAGTTTCCCCGGCTTTTTTTCCACAAAAATTAAAATTTGTAAAAACTAATTCGGAGATGCTATAAAATATCATAACGGACGTCCCTGGACTCTTTTTTGAGGGATAATAACAAGAAAATTTATTGTGCTAAATAAAAATTTTATGCATATGCATTATTTTGAGGTTACGTCGTTTTTCGTCTCTGCCTTTCCGAAAATCTGTGAATTATTTATGAAATAAATTTTTTTGATTGCCTGCAAACAAGGTTAGTTCCGGGAGATTAGTTACTATGTTTATTTGTAAGTCCAAAGTTTTCGGCCAAAAATATTGTGTAGTTTGGAAGTAACGCTCGGGTGAATTGTAAAACACATAACCTCGAAATATACACGCACGGTGTTAGCAAAATCAAAAATTTTTTGATAAAAAAAAACACAAAAAAAGTGTGTGGGGACATCTGTTAGCATGTTCGCTATCATTTCCCAGATTTTGAAGGAAAAATATTTCTTATCCTAGGAAAAAAGCTGGGGGAATCTAACATTGAAAAAATCGATACTATTTCCGCGCTATACAAATTAATCACATTTTGCTAAATTAAAACTTTTTGGAATTAACCCACAAAAAAAGTGTGCCGGGACGTCCGTTAGCATGTTCGCTATCATTTACCAAATTTTTAAGACGAAATATTTATTATTCTAGAAAAAAAGCCGGGGAACCTAAAACTGGTAAAATCGACAATTTTCTAAGTATCACATACCCTTAATAAAAAATAATAGTATAGTAGCAAAATTCTTCTCCATTTATTCGACTTCTTATTTCTTCCCATTGTTTTTTTCACCTTTGCATCTGCCGGGAAGTAATTAGCAGCTAATAAGAAGTAACACTTTACGCAACACTTTCCCATAATCATTCTACATAAATAACTCAGCAACGTATGTGATTTACTTGAAATTTAAATACACCTAAGTGTGAGGTTATGGTTTGGTTATATGAATTAGTTTTTCGTACTATCAATAGTTTTATATTGAAATCTGTCATTAAAAACAAGAAAAATGTGTTTCATCATTTCATTCTTAAATCTGTGTGAAAAATGTACTTTTTAATTGATTCAGAAAGAGCCCCCTTGCTTAAGCCACTCCATTAGCAGGGTGGCCAAAAGCTTGCATTTTCCGATAACTACAAATTAAAAACTAAGACTCGAATTGAAAAACATTGAAAAAAAAAATTATATGAATATGAAGAAGCGCTTCCAAAATAATATTAAAACATACCAATTTCTATTTTCCTGACAGCTACTTCATTTCCCTGACAAACTTTTTTTCTCCTGATATTTCTCTAACATGTGGCCACCCTGCCTAGGACTTGGCGGGAAAGATCTTCAAGGCATATTGGCGAATTACTTGAATATCATCTTGCGCACGCGTATCTAATGGCATGCTCAAGGCGCTGACCGAATTTAGAGCTAGTGAAAGGGAACGGCACCTGATTAAAAAGGCGCTTTCAGGAGAGGTTTTGTAAGTCCACTTTATTTCAAAATTCGAAGCGCGAATATAGTTGAATTCTGTATAAAATAATTGTGAATCGTTTAAATTTTAAACGCTACAATGTCAATTGTTCCATTTCATATAGTTTTCATTTGTAAATGAACTTGTTGAATTTAAACCATTTAAATCAAAATAATGAAACTTTAAAGGATTATTCTTCACTTTTGAATAGCAAAAATGACATCGGGGATTTATTTTTGTTTGCCCAATCACTTTTAATGTCACTTGATATTAGGAATATAAAATTATAATTTTTATTATCTTTATCATTTCTACGATTCAAATAACAAATGTGCGATTTCAGAAGATTATTTAAGATTGAAATATAAAACTTATACAACTTAGAAGTTTAAAATTGTGCACTTTTGAATCACTAATTATAAAACGGTTTTATTTCTAAACTTAGTTTTGATTACCTTAAATAAAAAAAGTAGCTTTCAAAACTTGAGTTTAAACATTTTAATGGTGGGGAAAAATGTTTCCAAAGCCGATAATTGATTCCTTGCATTTTAGCGGCAATCCTGATAATATCGAGAATTATTTTTAAAAACCTTTTTTCTGGGAAGAGTCGATTTATAATGATATTTAACGGTAAAAAATAAGAGTATGCAAATTCCACTTGTTAAGAAGAACTAATTTGTTTTTTTCATGAAAATCAGCATACTTCCATACATTTTTATGGAAAAAGACTGCGAGAACTGTTGAATTAGGAGAGCAACAAATAACAGCAATATCGTCTGCAAATCCAGCGAGGAAAAGGCAAACTGTACGACGCCTAGGACCTGCCATTTAACCATTGATTAGAAATAAACATCTTTGCAATATATAGGGTTGTGTATACATCTGGCGACTTGCCAGGGAACGGCGATGTCTTTGAGATCTTCAAACAGAATTTGTGGAATGACGTTAGGGAATGTACCTTTCAGATCCAGGAATAGGTCAACCACTTTCTCTCCATTGGCAAATCTCGAAAGCATGATGTTGTAATCAACTTTTTCTAAACCCGGAGAGGGGTTAATTTTGAGCAAAGTCAAGGTAGTGGAAAGCTCAGTCTGTAAAAAAGCTTTGCTTCTAAGAACTCATTTTTCTGTTGAAAAATGTTGGGGAAGGTGTTAAAATAGATATTTGCCGAACAAAAGACCCTACGCCTCATTTAGGGAATTTGGGTTTCTGTGACAGTTTATCAATTTATACAAAATTTAATTTCTGTAAGGAACATGTGGGGCCCTATTTAGATTGATATAATTTATTTTAGTCTTGCTCGGTTGTTCTAAGCTGGCCAAGGAGGGATTTATCAGAGACTTAGAGATATGCACAAAGTTAAACTGTTGATTGAACAATGGTTATCTATATTTTGCATGTTCCCATACTGAATTCTGACAGAAAAGTCATCAGAAATAAACGCCAAGATGGAGTATAAACATTGAACGGAGTTCGAAAATGCAGCCAGACTCCCAAGTCTCCGATTATTCAAAATTATGATCAAAGACTAGCACTGTAAGGTTTTTTCAAGTCGCCACAATTCGACTGAAAAATCTGAATTGGTTTTAACTAAATTTGTACACATTTGCATTGCACACTAGATCTGTAATGTTTCCTAATGTGTTAAGCCGGATATTTTATAACGTCAAAATTCCACTCTGAGAATTTAAGATCGAACTACTCATCCATTTAAACATCTCTCTAATTGTCTAAGCTTTAATGTTGAGCCATCAGGACAAATAAGGAAGATATTTCAATAAAAAGACGTAAATAACCCTAGCAGAAGTCATTTTGTCTGAAAGGCTTAAAGACTTTTATGTGAAAAAAACCCGGCAACACGTTGCATTTTTAATACACGGAGCAGGGCTTCGCGATCATTAAACTATAATCACACTTCAAGCTTAGATTTTTGAATAAATTGGAATACACAATAAAATGAACTGAATTTGAAAATAGAATATTTATAATTAATTATAATTTAAATAATTAAAATATACAGTACCTCCCCACCTATCGCAAAAGTTTGGAACTGGGATTCGAATTAGGTGTTCCACCACTACATTAAAAATAGTTCAGGCTTTGCGCTTAATCCTCATATCGGATTGACTGAGAAAATCGAATTTACTATAAAAAGTTAATGTCAAAATTTAACAGTTGAGGAAACAAGTGGAAGAGAAGATTCAGAGGTTGTTATAACAATTTTGCATAGCAATCCTAAAAAACTTTACAGTTTGTGTTTTAAAAAAGTGATAACTTCGGATAGGCACGTAAGTGTTTCCGTATTAACCAATTTATACTGAATTTGTGTTTGCCTATGATTGACATCCATTCATAAACTGAAACAAAATTATTAAATAGGTTACATTGAATGTCAACATTTTTTGAAAAGCCGGTAAAAAATATCGTCAGTATTTTATCAGTACAAATAAATGAATGGTATTACCTAATGTTTGTTAATCTTTACTCGAGACTGCAGAAAGGAAAAGTTCTAAAAAGTATAGTAAAACAAACAAAATTTAAATAATTGTGAGATGCTTCTTATAAACCATAGGATACTTTAGTCTTATATTAAAAAACTGAGCTTTACTTCAAAATCGTTTCTTTCGTAGAAGCAGTCAAATTTCAAACTTTTTACGATTAGGATTTTTCGGGAAACTTTAAACAGATATAGTACAACAGACTATATAAAAACAGGTTTGTGCGCATAATTCTGCGATATTACTTTAATTATCGACTCAATCGATACATTTTACATTAATATTTAATAATTCATCTAATATAATATTCCATGTATTGTAAATTTTGCTTCATTTCTATACTCGAAAACCTACCCTAATCCAAAATACTTATTAAAGAATGCAGGTCACACTGGTCCCATATTAGACATTCTGAGTCACAAAAAAGTAGCATCGTTCCATATGACAACGCATAATTATATTTCCACCTATATTCAAGTTGTATACAAACGATACATGCTACAAATAATTTCGAGGTTATCGTATAAGAACGAATTCTAAATCCAAACCCTCTTCATTGAGGAAACGCATTTTTGGTCATGCTTTTTTTGCCGATCATTCTGTAATCTAAATGCAACCATGGGTTTCCATTACAAATTGAACCGATGATACGCTAACTGATGAAAACACTCGCGAAAACCTGCTTGTTAGGAGAAATTACATAATTAACAATGCCGGCAACGATCTATAATTATAATAATCGACAACTCAAGGTTTAACCTCAAACGGTCGCAAAATCAACGCGATATTACTACCTTATCGTAAAAAACATGTTTTGCCCAAGGCACAAAGCTAAAGAAGATTTTTTTTCTCCTACCTTGTACTTCAAGTCCATGTTGACATCCATTATCAACGAAAATGATCAAATGTGAGGTGGACGAAGAAACATGAGGCTCCGGTGTTTTGTGCCTTGTGGTCTTCGGACTGTTGGTCCAAACACGAAGTCCGTACTTCACAAAGCGAACGTTACACACGAAAAGTTCAATTTGAATTACCGACAACAATGTATAAAAGTTCACATTTATGGTTACGAATATGATGTGATGAAGTATTAACAGGATTATTAGACATGTGACACTCAGCCGGAACGGTCACTGGGCAAATGCAAGCACATGATCTTGTACGAGTTCGCCATTTCTTTTCTTCAGAAAATTAGCAAGAGACAGAAACCACGCGCTCACCCATGATCTAATAAATACATGGTCTAGCCACGCGCAAGTAAAAAAACCGAACTAATAAAGACCCACCGCTTAATTTCTCCATCTTGGATAAGAAAGGCGGCAAACGTAAGGTATTTTCAAATGCAAAATGTAAGAATAAAAATTTCTTGTACTTTTCAGGTGTATAAATATTTGAATCCTTATGAAATGTATTATAATAATACTGAAGATCGTTAGAGGAAAATACAAATTAACTATAATTTTAGGTTATGTGTTTCATAACTTCTTTCTGCTGATAAAAAATTACGTATCTGTGTCAAATAAAATGAAATTGAAGTCAAATGGGAAAGTTCTGACTAAAGAAAATTATATAATGCAGTGAAGGTTGGACGCTGGAGCGGGAAACCTGGAAAACCGGGAAATAACAGTGAATTTATTTTTTGACCGCGAATGTTACAAAATTTGTATAATAAAAATGTTGTCCAACTTTGATTTCAACCGTTTTTTTTTAATTTCCTAAATTGTGATTTTTATAGATTATTATACCATTTAGTTTAGAATACTTAATTCGAAAATCTGTCACTTTAAAAATTTTTCAGTTAAATTTTTTTATTTTTCAGCATACATTTTAATTGAAGAATTTCAAAATGTAGTTATAGAGGTAAAAATTTCAGAAGAAAAATCTGCCCAAGCTATATTTTAACAGTTTTAAAAATAATTAAAGTGCAGTTTTGAGCATTTAAACAGTTAAAAATTAAAAGTATTTGAAGCTGAAAATTTTCGATAAAAAGCAGTTTTATTTGATCAACTGTAAATATTAAATAAATAAATTATTTTAAAAATGGATCTGTACTCATGATTTATCAATAATATATTTTTCATTCACAGTTTCAGGCATTCGTTTATATATTTTTTTATATTAAATTTAATAAATAAATTTATTAATATATTACTTCTATTAATGTTTTCAGCCATTAAAAAATGTAAACGTGCGTTTGACTACTTTCCACTTAAAAATAAATCCATAATAATATAGTCATAATTAAATGTTTTTATTAAATTAAAAATATTGTGAGTCTAAATTATTTGGTTTTTAACCCATTTAATTTGTAATTTCTTAATGTAGAAAAAGAATAAGTATTTAATATTTAGCAATATTTCACTGTGCATTTATGAAGAGTAAATTTAAACCAAATATTGAAAAGAAAACAATTTGAAACTGAATTGTTTTACATAGAAAGCTTTCAATCTTTAGATTTTCAAAGAACTTTTGATTTTTTAGCATTACAATTTTAAATGTTTTATTTAAAAAGTGTTTAATTTATAAGTGAAATTGTTAAATTTTGACGCATAAATAACAATTGAACAATTATTATTTGTACATAAAATTTTAGTAATTTTAAGAGATATGTCGAAGTTTTGAAAAGATTCAAAATCAATGACAGGCTTGGTATTATTTCAAGTAATTTAAACGAAGTGTCTTAATTGATTTTCCTACAACAGTTCGCCGTACAGTCTTACGCGTCAAACTTAAACTGCGCGGTCAAACTAACAAAATGGTGGAATTAAGCGGTTGCGTTACTTGAACGAAACAGGGCCCTCAAGTGGCTAGACCATGTATTTGTTAGATCATGCGCTCACCTCTGAGGAAGACTAAGGCTCCACTCACACCTGCGCAATATGCAAGATCTTTCAACAATAAAGGTTTACTCAAAGCCAGGGATGTGTATACATAATAAATGACATATTTTCCATAGTCTTCGCCATGTATATTACTACGTACATTACGTCCTTATAGCGAATTCGGTTATCCTACACTGGTGCACTCCGACCTGCACCGAAGCAGGTCGGAGTGAGAAGGAAGAAGTAAGATGGAGCGGCCGGACTGCTCTTGGAGTACGCCAGTGCAAGATATAACCAGAGATTGTGGGGGATTCCTTATGCCGTGTATTTGATTTCGACCGAATTACCGCAGCGCGCCCTGTTTGCATACGGAAAATGTATCTTCTTCTCATTCAACCATGTGACGATGCCACGCATTTATCGTACTCTATATTTTCTGTTTTTCCGTTGGGTGGAAGATCTAGATTGAGATAAATACATAACATCGTCACATAGTAGAGTGAAAGGAAGATACATTTTCTGTCTGCATATGACAGGCATGTAAATACACCATTAGCTTTCTACAAATGTATTTTACGTTTGATCACGTGACTATATGGGCGGGATTTTTGAATTCGTTATTCTAAAAATACCCAATTGTCTCATAGAAATAATTAATATTGAGTCATTAATTTTTGCCTCATTACAAAATTTAATTAAGAGAGTTTCTAAATATATTTAATATCCAGTGACGAATTCAAATTAAATTTTCTAATCTACCAGAAAAATATTTTTAAAAATATTTTTCTGAACATTTTCAAAAGTTTCAAAAGTATATAACTTTTTTATTTTGTATCGAAATTGAAAAGTTTATTTGGATAATTTTCAATTGACCACCTATCTATAAGTAACTTTGACATTTATCAAATTTTAAAAAAATCAAAATTTGAGAATGCTCTAAATTTTTTAATTTTGGTTGGAAATATCTGCTTAACGATCGTAACTTTAATTCTGTGAATGCTGAAACATAAAGTTCCATTATAAACGAGAGATCAAAAATTTAGCCGATTACATTACACTCTCATGAATAAGAATGTAAAAATAAAATAAATGTTGTGTTAAAACGATTTGCTCGAAATCTCGTTTTTGAAGGAACTGCGTGCAAAGTTGGGTTTCTCGTTCCAGCGTATCTTGTACAAAGTGACGGATTCTCAAATGAATTTTGAACTTCATGTGCGTTTTCGATTAATATTCAACCCCGAGAAAGAAAGTCCACTTTTTGACGAAATTGAGTTTTCTTAAATAATTATATGTTCTCGCGGTTTTGATAGAATTCTGATAACTCTTTACGTATTTAAGAGAAAAAATTAACTCTTATAAAATTATAATTAAATGAATTTACGTACTCATCTAAAAACTTTGATGGTATCATATAAGACACGTAAAGAAATGTTTGAAATATCCTAAGTATACGTTTAAAAACGGATTATTATGTCTTAAAGTACACGCAATCGAAATTTATACACATAAAAAAGAAACCCTTAAAAATTTATATTTTGTAATCGCTTACGAATTTTTAAATGAAAAAACGTGTATTCCTACATTAAAACAGCCTCTTTTGTCGCATGTCAATAGGGATTGACAACTTTTATATATATTGTATAAAATTATATATATTAAGTATACATACTATATAGGGATTGACACTTGTGTATATATTATATAAAAGTATATATACTTTGACATATTTCATAATATTCAGTAAAGGAATTTTTTTCATTCTTGCATTAACGTATTTTGTTATTTTTAAAATTAGTTATTTCTCAAAATTATACAATCAATTTTACACAACCTTCAGTAGTCTTCAACACTACCATTTATTTGCATATATTCCCAAACTATAATTGAACTTAATTATACTAAATTTTATATAACGAACCTAACAATGCGAAACGAAAAACTCTTCGTAGTGTTTCTGCCATTCTTTGTTGTTTAAAATTTCGCGCTAATGGCAAGTACGCTGACCCGCCGAGGAGGCCGCTCCGCAGAAACATTTGCCTGGTGGTAATTGTACACGGGGTGCAAGCAAGTTTTTTAAATCAAATATCTTTTTCAATTTTTAACAAAAATCATTAATGATTGACCAACAAACACCAACCAACGACCAAGAAACGATTCCGCGAAGAATTTTTGGTAAATATAAAAAATTAGAGCGCTAGCAAACATTTCTTTTGTGCTAGTGTGAAGTTTGCACCGATATTTCGATATTTCCAAATTAGTGAAAATTCGGGTGCTAACTTCAGAAGGGTCTTCTTAGGAGCACTATATGTGAATTTTGAAAATCTGAATCTTACACTAACCTAAAATTGGAACGGACACGACTTCGGATTGAGATAAAAAATTTAATTTTTAGTTTTAAAAAAGTATAAAAACACCTCTCGCGATATTTCAAGATATGGAGACTCTGAATGAGAATATAAATTTTTTCATACAGAAAAGTTATTCAGTTCGGGGAAAATGAAATTTTTGTGTGATGGTGTCGCGGTATAATAAACTGTTTATCACTTTTCGCCTTCTTCGGCGTGTAAATTGCACCACAACCCGGCACTTGACACCTAATGGCTTAGAACAAAAAGTTGTTGCCACCTGCATCAAAACAAACGAACAGAAACTCTGTAACTTACGTCAATTTGACAAAATTTCTCACTGGCACACTTTTCTATGTGTAGGAAGAGGACAACTGCGCTCCTGCGAACAGAAATTTAAGATCTTCCTGTAATGTGCATACCACTTACGGTAATGTTTCTATTGTCAAGTGGGGAAATGGAGTTAGGTCTCCTTATTATTCCTTCGTGGGCGGGACCATGCTTAATTAGATCCGGGGGTGCTTTCCAGGCGACCACCCGGGCGAACTGGTAGATGAAGTAAAGTAGTGGGCGGAGTATACTAGGGTGAAGTGGAAGGAGAAAGGTAGAATAAACGGTTTCGAGTGTGCGTCGGGTGTATGTTTTAGTCGAATGTTGATAAGAGTAGATGGTGGTCAAGTATTGTGTTTTCAAGGATATAATACAGTAGCAGCTATTCTGTTGTAACGAGCCTTCACGAAATATTTGCCTCTTTTCATAGTTTTCTTTTCTTTCACCGTCTGAGTCCACAATTTCCTCCACTGTGCGCAGGTAGGTGGTAGTTTACTTATTAAGGCCTTACGGTCTCCCCTGCGCCATAAAATGGCGGATATCGCAGGGAACTCGGACTGCCTGGATAATGGGGGATCTCCAAATTACGTAGAGCAGATGGATCAGGACAGTTCATTGAATGAAGTGGTACTTAATAGTTGACTCAAGAACCTAAATGAAGAACTCTCAGAGCTCACAAAATCTGGGTACCTTGGCGCAGGGGCCCGAACATAACCCCAAACCTACAAACAGAAGGCCGGGGAAGCGTAACTTCTCTCACCTCCACGAAGCCACACCCCATGAAAAAAAAAACAAAGTGCAACATACAACTGAGTATAATGCTTTAAACTCCTATGACCAGCTTATCAAAAACCGGTACTCAGCTCATAACAAGGGTCCATTTTTCCTAAGAGTAGAACCTAAAGCAGGTTGTGAGCCTAAACACGTGATGGTGGTGGGGAAAATACTTCACACTTCATTTCCCGGTCAAATCAAACAAATTCACAAATCGGGTTTCTCTAGAGTTCTTGTCGAATGTTATGATAGTAAAGGCGCGAACAAGATTGTTGATAACATGGTTTTACTAGATAAATCCAACCTAGTTACCTTTATCCCTAATTATCAGATTGCTCGCTAAGGTATAATGCGTGATGTTCCCTTGGAAATTACGGAGGATGATATCACTAGATACTCGGCGACAAGCTCTAAATGTGCGGTTCTTAGTGCCCGTCGTTTTGTCGTTAAGAATGATAAAGGCGAATATATAAAAACAAAAACAATGCAGGTCAGATTCGAAGGTCAGCAAATCCCGGATTTTATTAATATCTTTCATCTGAAAATCAAGGTCGAAGCCTACATCACTCAACCTAAAATCTGTTACCAGTGCTGCTAATTTGGTCATGTGGCTAAACCGTCTAAAAACCACCGCTGTCGTTTCTGTGGTGATCTTCCCCATGAAGTAGGAGTTGCGGGCATTCAAAAAAAATCCCTCAAGTGTCTCAATTGCAAAGGCTTTCATTTAGCTTCAGACAAGAAATGTCCAGAATATGTAGATCAAATTTCTATCAGGAAAATTGCATCTTATAGGAACCATCCCATCAGTGACGCCACAAAATTTTTCAATCAGAGAAAAAAGAACGCACTATCTAATAACTCAACCTGTGATGTGAACTCATTGTTAAAGGAACCTTCCATTTCTGTTCACTCTCAAGCACCTAACTTTGGTTATTCAAACTTCCCTAACCTCGGGAACCTGGATTTGGATTCCGCTATGGGTATTCCTATCTCAAATCTAGAACAATCGTTTTCTGCTGTCACTTCCTTCATTATACCAAAATCATCAGGCTCTCAACACCACCACAAGCAGCAACAACAAGCGCCGACTAACAATTCTCGGCATAATAGCAGTCATAGGAATCCAAGTGCTGCCATGAACCTCTAAGATAAAAATTCTTCCTTGCTCACTGCAACCGTGATAACTGCTAATTTGTCATCACCTAATAATGGAACACCATGCACCTCTATTTCACCCTCTTCTTCTATTTTTTCCCTTCCCCCACGGTTTGCTCAAACTTTTGAGCATTTGAATCTACCTTGACACAGATTTGCAATCATCTGGCTTCTTTGCTTACCATGCATAATAGTTCCAGTTCACTATCTCTGCCTCCTCCCAAACCCTACTCTCTACCTTCCTCACTGGCTGCAACTTCCCATACTTGTTCTTAGGGACTGACTGTGGAGAAATCTTTAAGCATTTTTCAATGGAACTGTCGAGGTATTTTCCCCAAAAAGGGCTCATCAGAAAAAATCTCAAATAAATTTCACATTATCTTATTAAGTGAAACCTGGCTTAATCCTCAAGCCACGTTTATTTTTAAAGGTTTCGACGTCTTCAGGAAAGATCGCCCTAATCACATAGGAGGAGGTCTAATCCTTGTCTGTTGACTTTCCTATTTCATATGTTTGGAATAAAATAAAAGGTTTCCATCACATACTATTGAATCCGCCTGCGCCTACTTCTAGCTCTATAAACTTAGACACATTAGAACATATGCAAGTTTACATTGATAGTTTTTTTTAGCAATATCCAATGATTTCTCTAATATAACGATTCCCCCTCTCCCAGAGTTCTCTGAAAATAATCCTTCCCCTCAGAATGATATTCCCCTTCCTCCTACTAGTAATAATGCTACACCATAGCATCTTGAACTTTTTTACCAAACTTTCACTTTTGATGAGCTTACTACTGTTTTGGGAAGTTTGAAACTCAAATCCTCTCCTGGATTTGACAAAATAAGTTTCGAAGTAATATAAAATCTTCCGAAATCCTCCCTTCTCCGTTTGCTCCACATTTTAAATCACACTGTTGACGAAAGTGTTTTCCCTAATTCCTGGAAAGATTTTCTAATCTTTCTTCTTCTAAAAAGTGACAAAAAGAAATTTAGACCAATTGCATTAGCCTCTTGCTTTCTTAAAATTACAGAGAAGCTTATACAGAACAGATTTGTTCATGGGCTCGAGAATCAAAATATCCTTCCTCCTACTCAATATGGATTCAGGAAAAATCGCTCCTGTGCCGATAATTTGGCCATCCTCTCTTCTGAACTATTTTTATCACAAGCAAAAAACCAGTTTACAGCCTGCCTCTTCTTGGCTGTTAAGGCTGCTTATAACAATAATATTCCAAATATCTTAGTCAATTACCTCCTAGAAATTGGGTTTTCAAATAAAATTTGTAAATTTGTTCTTAACTTAACCCATGAACGAAAGCTTTTCTTTAGAATTATTGGTGGAAATAAAGGACTCTTTACAGTTCGAAAAGGAATTCCACAGGGCTGTATCCTTAGTCCTGTCTTCTATATTATTTATACTCAGAAACTGCATCCAATTATCTATCCGGGCTGTGGTATATTGTAATTTGCCGATGATATAGCTCTCTATTTTACGTCATACGACTTTGAGGAGTGTGTTTCGGTCCTGCAACAAAGCCTGAGTAGTATAATCATCTTTTTAAAGATGAGAGGATTGTCTATCTCTCCAGAAAAATCGAAACTAGTTATATTTCCAATTGGTACAGCAAATTTACCACAAAATGTCCATATCCTGTTTGATGACATTATCATCAACCCATCTGAATCCGCTACGTTTTTAGGGGTTATTTTTCATTGCAAACTATCGAGGGATCTACAATTTCTAAAAATAATTAATAGAGGCAGCAAGGTACTCAATATTTCTAAAGTGTCTATGCGGTACATGGTAGGGTTCTGACCCCCAAGTACTTCAGATGTTATTTCGTTCTTTAGGCAGGAGCTCTTTTGAATATGGATGCCATGCTCTATCCATCAATTCTGGTGACACCTACTTTCAGAAAGTCAACAAACTACATAATAGACTTTTACGTATAATCGGTGATTACCGTATTTCAACGCCCATTATAGTTATGCAAGCGGAACTGAAAGAACTCCCTGTTAAGTCTAGATTTCAGCTACGGTCGGATAAATTTCTCATTAAAACTTTTCTCACGACAAATCACCCGCTACACTCCACCCTTGAAAAATTATATTTCATAAACAAAAACGGTTTGACTCAATTCAATCTGCACAAGAATTTTTTCTTACTAAAATCATATTACAAACTCAGAGGTTATAAAAATAGAGTTTTAAATGCACATGCTCCGTTACAGTGCCTACTTCCTTATCCAATGAAATTTTCCAAACCAACTATTAACTTAAAAATAGGTGCAGCTATTTAAAATAGTAACTCTCCTCGCATTATTTTTGAAAATTTCATTACAAAAAATTTCTCTAGTTTTCCCCACTTCTATACGGATGGTTCAAAATTTCTAGAATCATTCGTGGGAGCGTCTATTTATTCCCCATAATCAAACATTGAAATAAAAATTAAGATTTCCGAACACACCTCTATCTATACTGCGGAAGCATGGACGATTAGTGAAACAATTCAACATATTTTGGATAATCAAATTCCATCTTCAGTAATTTTCTCTGATTCAAAAAGTGGTCTGCAAGCTTGTCAAAGCTTCAATGCCTCTTCTTCTACGTCATACCTTATTCACAAGATTCGGAATATTCTTTTCATAGCATCAAATAACAAACTCAACATAATTCTAGTATGAGTCTCTGGTTATACGGGTATTCTGGGCAATGAGCATGCAGATAATTTGGCAAAACTTGCTACTACAGAGAGTAACTTTCGTGATATAATACTTCCACACACAGATATATGGTCAGTAGTCCTCCCACGATACCTGAGATCTGCTTTAGATACCTGGGGTAGAGTTTCGGGTTCAGCTGGGATTGGTCAATATTATTTTCAAACATTCTTTGACCCATCTAAATTAAAAAAACCATGGTTCTACAAATCTAAATTTGAGAGAAAATCGGTAGTATTAATTTCAAGGTTACGTTCCAATCATTATAATTTAGCGGCTAGTCTAACTAGGAAAAATTTCATCGACGACGGGAGTTGCGCTTCTTGCGGTTCATGTTCTATGAGCCTGCCCTAAATACTCAGATTTTAGAAAATCACTTG
Organism: Belonocnema kinseyi; assembly: GCF_010883055.1. Lineage (NCBI taxonomy): Eukaryota > Metazoa > Arthropoda > Insecta > Hymenoptera > Cynipidae > Belonocnema > Belonocnema kinseyi. Next base: position 83,384,109 of record NC_046666.1, on the reverse strand, counting down.
AATATTCCCTTATTAAAAATTCTTTTTTTCCACTATTTATTGTTGAATCCTTCCTATTCCATCCAACAAACAAAGCTTTTCGTCCTATCATTTAATTTTTCAAATCGAATAATTTACTTCTTTAACTTCTTTTCAGGCTCACAGTCACCACGCGCTGTAATTATAACTTTTCGTCCTTCTGCCTATTGTATTTTAGCTCTCTTTTACCCAGATTTAAATCATACTTAGCGCCACTAGTCTTGTCCAAAAGACGCCATCTATTGTTCACTTTACTTACTTGCGCACGTAAACCATTTCACTATCCTATACAAATTTTCATCCAATAACTCTTATCATACTCTATCCTGAGGCATATCACAATCTTTGAAGCATTAATTCACATCGCCATGGCCAAATAGGTTAATAGGCCAAATAGACTAAATAGGTTAGGTATGTTTGGTAAAAGATAATTGAGGTTACGTTACACAAAAGTTTAAAAAATGCAAGAACAGACTAACAAGATTTTAATTGCTGCTTTAGTGACGAGGTCATTGTTATGACAAACAGTGATGTGTTCAATAATAATGGAAAGTGATGAAGATACTACACTTTACATGATGAAGATACAAAACTTTAGTCTGCTACTAAACTTGCGATTCCCGCCACTTCTGCCCGCCAATTCCGCTGTTCACTCACTTCCACCTACCTAGTTTTAGTGGGTGAAATAGTCACCCGCCGAGTGACCCCCTCTCTTCACCCGAGTGATCACTGAACAGTTCACCCGAGTGAAGCCCAACACACCTAACGTCGTGGAAAGACTCCGTGTGCATCCGGGTGGTCCCTTGGAGTGCACCCATGGTGGTGGAGTATAAATAGGAAAACAGATTCCCTCTTCTTGACTCCTATACGCAACGCATGCGCAGTTGAAAATTCGCGATTTTTTAGCACCACTGGTGATGGCTTACTTTAATATTGCTTAAATATGCACTTCGTCTTTTTCCAGAATGTCACGTTTTTTTCTTCTTTTGCATACACAAAAAAATGTTCCTCCTCGCATCCTGCTCAATTTTATACAAAGAGATGAAAATGATTTTCCAATTACTGTGCACAGCTCTTTTAGATTTTTTTTCGTTGTATATGACACAATAACGCGTATTTCAATTATGCACTATTGTTTATATATGTTTACGAAATAGATCTTTTGAATGGCAACCAAATCTCACATATTCAAACGCCATTAAAAAAAAATTAATCATATTCTGTTTTTATCAAATGTGCTAGAACCAAGAAAAAAACCTATTCTTATTTTACATTCTGCTAACGGGTAAAATTTTTTCAAAACGCATATACGAGGGTAGTTCAATAAGTCCTTAGAATGAAGTATAAAAACAATTTCTTTTGGGTAAATTTTTTTTTCTTTTTCAATATAATCTCCTTGGAGCTCTATACACTTGGTCAGTCGCTTTTCAAGTTTTTTTAATCCTTCAGAAAAGTGCGTTTTCGGAAGTTCCTCAAAATAAGCACTTAC
>NC_046666.1:83378529-83382502 GCF_010883055.1 Belonocnema kinseyi | reverse complement strand
TCGGGATACTTATAAGATACTACCATGATTTTTTCAGATTTTTTGGTCCAAAAATAAATTAGGCCAAAAACCGGCCTTACCGACCCTCCCCCTTTATAATAACCACTTTGATAAAAAATTTTTGTGTCAAATTATTAGAATTTGAGATTTTTCAAATTATAATTTCCTAGAATGGCCAGAACGACTTCAGGTATTCCTTAAAGTAATAAATCTTTAATAATATTTGATAAAATATAACAATTTAAATTTTTGTATACAAATTAGATAAACAAATTTAAAATGTGTGTCCTTTTGCATAGAATTTTTTTTTTGCACTGGAAATGTTTTAAGCTATTGGACGAATGACTGCTAGTCACAAAAATATTAGAAGAGTTAACAATAACCACTGTTATTAGCAATTCTTGTGACAGCATATTTAAACTTGAGGTTTTATCAAATTTAAATTTTCTTTGATGGCCAAGTTGGTGGGTTATTGTCAAAAGATTTTGTATTGAATGAATCTTAGCATGCAGAGTTATGATTCATTTCCAATCTATTACGGTTGAAAACTCGACGTTTTCCAAGTGAAACTGCCAACATTGTGAATTTTTTTATGTAATTTGTTATAAACATGTGAGTTGTTATATTCCACTAAATATGATCAAAGATACATTGTATAGGAATATCCGTAGCCATTATAGCGACTAACGAAAATAAAAATTTTGATAAAACCTTACATTTGAATATTTTGTCACGAGAATTATTTATAACAATGTTTATTGTTAACTTCTCAAATATTTTTGTGACTAGCAGTTATTCGCCCAGCAGCTTAAAATATTTCCAGTGTAAAAAAAAATTCTATGCGGAAGGACCAAAATTTTGAATTTCTTTATCTAATATATTTACAATCATTTAAATTGTTATATTTGATCAAATATTATTAAATATTTATTGTTTTAAGGAATACCTGAATTCTTCCTAGCGCTTGAAGAAAATAATAATTTGAAAAATCTCAAATTATAATATTTTGCCACAAGAATTGTTTATAATAATAGTTAATATAAACTTTTAAATTATTTTTGTTATTAAATGTCATTCCTACATTAATGCGAAGCACTTTTAGCACCAAAAATTTTTACCGATAATAAGAATATTTGTTCATTTGTTTATCCAATTTGTTTGCAACAAATAAATGGAATGATAAACAAATTATTTGTATTTTATGATTCCCTAAACATTAATTTAAGACAATATAAAGGTTTCCTGATCAGTTATCAAAGCGTAAAAAATTTTTATGTACACAATTTCAGTTTTCCATGCTCTGAGTAGAAAAATCATTAATAAACAAACAGAGAAGACAAAAGTTCGGAACGTCAAGCTGAACGAAAAAAGTGAATTTCCTCCTACTGCCCGTCATTAGTATTGTACATTTGTTTATAGAGTTTAATAGTTTATAGTCTATTCATATAAAAATGAGGTTTGCAATAATATAATTAACTATTTAATTAAAAATCTCCATTAAATTGAAATTTTTAAATAAAATTATTAGGGGTTGAATGCAGCGAGAAAAAAGCTTTCAAGATTAAGCAACAAATAAATGATTGCACTGTACAAATGTATATATGATATTCGGTTCAATTTATATAAATATATACATTATATTAAATAATATTAAATCCACTTTCTCATTTATTAGTCTTCTCATTGACTTTTCACCAAATTATTCCCTCAACATACAATATGCGTCATATATTTTTCATTAATTCTGCTGATCATGTATATGTTTCAAATATTTTTGTCATTGAGTTCTTTAATATTATTAATTTTTTCATTAGCTACACTAATAATTATAACAAAAAATAATTTTTTAACTTTAACAAATAATAAAATCAATAATATGAGCAAAATAAATCACAAACATATAAAGTTCGAACTGCGTTCTAAATGTATCTCAAAATTAAATTTTATTCATGTTCAACTATATATTTTCATGAATTTTTCTCTCTTGAAATAATTAGTAATAGTTAGACTTATTTTTTCATCTATTTTTTTGGGGTTATTTGCAAACAGCATCAAGTTTTTTATTATTTTTGCTTTTTTTTAATGAAATTCAATGAAAAAGACAGACCTACTTTTTGTGGCGCCATCTGTTGGAATAGTTTAACCGACAATTCCCCTCCGAACCGTAAGGAAACAGAATAGTGGGGGCGATGCATGTGGCTGGTTTCAGGTCAGTCCTGAAGATGTGAACTGCAATGTTCACGAAACGTCGGCAAACAATTCGTAGTTTTTTACATGAGTGGAACCCGAAATATCTCTTTTTATCAAAATGAATCATTGTGAAAGCATAAAATCTATTATTAGAATATTATAAATGAACCACTCGTCAATCCATCCAAAATTTTAATACATCTTCATATCAAGTTTGGTTTAATGAAACAATTTGTTAAAGCTTTAAACAAGGAAGGACAATGCTTCGAATATTTGGGCCAAGTTTTTAGTCACAAAATTGATGCTAAATCAAATGAGAGTATCTTCGATGGCCCTGAAATCCGCAGTTTATTTAGAGATGCAAAATTTGTCGAAATTATGAATGATACCGAGAAAGCGGCATGGGTAAGTTTCAAAAACGTGTCGACAAAATTTTTAGGTACTACAAAAGATTCCAAGGACGATTTTTAAGTACTACAAAAGATTCCATGGACGATGGCATGTAAATATGTTGGCAGACTACTTCTGGATGATAAAAAGAGAAAAGAAAACATCGGGACAAAACCATCGCAGAAACCCTTTACACCGATCATTTGAAGAGAAGCGTGTGCGTAAAAGAAAACCAATTTAAAACCCTATATTTGAACAATTTTTTTATTAGAAACCATGAAAAACCAGGTTTTTGGCATTTTTCTCGAAAAGTAACTGGGAAACCCCCCAATCTGACTTCCGATTCGGATTCAGCGACGAAAAATATATAAGAATACACCTCTCTGGTAAAATGTACGGGATATTTTATTTTATTAACCATTTTCTTATTATAAACCATAAAAAACCGCGTTTTTTGCATTTTTCTCTAAAAGTAACTGGGAAACCACCCACTCTGAATTCGGATTCAGATTCAGCGAAGAAAAATACATAAGACTACACCTGTCTGGTGATCTGCTCAGGATACTTTTTTCTATTTGTGGGCCTGTGAAATTATTTTTTTTACTCGAAATATAAATATTCTGTTTTGGGTTAAAAATTAATTTCTTTGCTCGAAGTTGTGACTTTTTCAAATTAGTTTTTTGTTGTTGAAAATTTCTTTTTTTTACATTCAAACTGTTCTTTTTTGGTTGTAAATTTATCTTTATATATTCTCATCAGAGAAGGTATTCGATTTGTGTAAAATTTGAAACCCCTCCCCCCCTTTTGCCAAACGTCTACATTTTGAGACCACCTGAATCCGAAAAACTAGTTTTTACGAATGGGCCTCTTTGTCCTTTTGTGTGTTTGTAGATATTTTTTTGTTAGCACGATAACTTTTGAAAGAATTAACAGATTGGATTGGCCTTTAGTATACTCTTTTAGTGTCCTAAAATAAAGGTCAAGTTCTTTAGCCAGACCTTTTAGATAAAAATTCAAAAAGTGAGCGTATTTTGAAAATTTTTGAGACCACTTTTTTTAACAAAATTTACCACAGTTATAACATTTACAAAATTCCAAAAAACGCGAAAATGAACATTTTAAGCCAAATAACGCACGATATGAAAAAAAGTCAAGAGAAGAAAAATGTTGCTTTTTGAAGGCCCTACAAGAATATCATAACAAAATTTTGAATTTTCTTGAAAAATTGAAATTTTGACAGCATAAAAAAAGAATGGAAAATCAAAAATTACATTTTTTCATTCAACTATTTCACAGTATTTGAACGTCAATCTAACACAACGCTGCTTAAGGTTGGTGACCTTCTTAGCATAAAACACTGGCCAGCTATTACTCTCGGTCGAAACTACCCCCC
>NC_046666.1:83377428-83378519 GCF_010883055.1 Belonocnema kinseyi | reverse complement strand
CCCCCTCTCGCTCAACTACCCATTAATCGAAGTTTCGGGGGTCACTGAGATTAGGGATATAATTTAGAAGTTAAAAATAGGTAAGGCTGATGAGTAGACTATGTGTACCGTTTAAATCGTATAAATAAAATTGGAAATGAGCAAATTAAGTTTTTGAAAAACCGACAGAAGTTGCAATAATATCCGTAATAACCAAATGTTTTTGAAGAATGCGCATTTTATCATCGAGACAATAAAGCTACGTTTGTTTCAATATCAATGAATGTTATGAATTGAAATAATATACATTTATGGAAATGATACAAAATTTAAGGAACAAATTCGAGTGTGAAGCATGAGATACGTGATGAGAATGTGTTCGTTAAACCCGAAGGAGCTTTAACAAAAGAGAATTCACTATCGACAAATTACTGCTGTCGATGCTTTGACCTTTAGTTTATAAAAATCTGTGCACAAGTGTGGTGAATATACAAAGACCGAGGACGGAGCGCGAAGTAAATACATTATCGAGCGCGAAGCGCAATAACAAACAGTCTCGCGCCCTAGGCCCGCTCAAACTTAGGATCAACACGCGTAGCACGCGATGAGAATGTTCCCGCTAAGCGGGCGGATATTTTAATTGACCATGTGTCTTTTTTGGTACAAAAATAATCTTCCGGATTGGAAATTGAACAATTTCGTTAAAAATTCTTTTTTTTTTAAATTCATCATTTTAGGGTAAAAATCTTTTCCTTGCCAACGATCCCGTGAGATGTTATGATAAATTATTTGTTTAAGGTCTTTTTAATCAAAAATAGGCACTCTATGAAAAAATGTTATGAATCAAAAGTTTCAAGATTTAATAAACTTCTTGTTGTGATTAAAAGAAAAAAACGTTTACAAGTCATTTAAAGACCTATTTTTCCCACCCACTTCTAATTATTTTATTCTTGGTTTTATCTCTTATGTAATATTTCTTTTTCCTTTAAACTATATAGGGGCGGATTTTAGTTTTTTACGAGGGTAGTTCAATAAGTCCTTAGAATGACCAACAGATGGCGCGCGAATCGCTCCAAATCATCTGTTTTCAGTCAGCACCACTCCCGACTAGA
>NC_046666.1:83367795-83377328 GCF_010883055.1 Belonocnema kinseyi | reverse complement strand
ATCGACTCAGGATACTTATAAGATACTACCATGATTTTTTCAGATTTTTTGGTCCAAAAATAAATTAGGCCAAAAACCGGCCTTACCGACCCTCCCCCTTTTAAATTATTTTGGTTATTAAATGTCATTCCTACATTAATGGAAAGCACTCTTAGCAACAAGAAAAATTTTCACCGATAATAAGACTTTGTTCATACTTTGACTAAAAAAATTATTAATAAAAAAATAGAGGAGACAAAACTTCGGAGAGTCATGATCTATAGAATTTAATAAAGTTTAATTTAAAACAGAAGCTCCTTTAAATTTATATTTTTAAATAAAATTATTAGGGGTTGAATGCAGCGAGAAAAAAGCTTTCAAGATTAAGCAACAAATAAATTATTAGCCTGGATAAATGTATTTATGATGTTTGCTTCAATTTAAATAAATGTATACATTATATTAAATAATATTAATTCGATTTTCTTATTTATCATTCGTGTCATTGACTTGTTACCAAATAATTCCCTCAAATTATTTGATTTGAAACTAGAATCCCTCAAACATTTTAATTACAATTACCAGTACTTTTTAACAATATTTCCTTTAAAACTTGAAATTATTAAGATTTCAAAGGTACAAAGATTCTTTACTTTGCAACTTAAGTTGTAATCTTACATATTCTAATTATTATGGTATTTATATTGGATATAAGTAATATATTTTTTATTAATTCTTCTGATCATGAATATTTTTTAAATATTTTTGTCATTGAGGTCTTAAATATTATTAATTTTTCCATTAGGTACATTAATAATTTCAACAATAAATAATTTTGTTTAACTAGAACAAATAATAAAATCAATAATATTATCAAAATAAATCATAGAAATATTACGTTCGAACTGCTTTCAAAATGTATCTCAAAATTAAATTTTATTCATATTAATCTACATATCTTTATGACTTTTTCTTTTTTGAAATAATTATTAATAGTTACTCTCATTTTTTAATATATAATTTTTTGTTTATTTGAAAACAGCATCAAGTTTTTAATTATTTTTGCTTTTTTTTTAAATGCAATTCAATGAAAAAGACAGAGCTACTTTTTGTGGCGCCATCTGTTGGCTTAGTTTGACCGACATTTTCCCTCCGGATCGTAAGAAAACTACTACCTCATACACATACACGGTCGAGGCAGGGGGCTGCCTGAAACTGAGATATCAGGTCATGATGTTCTTAGGTATACTTTCTACGATACCTGTGATTGGTCAGAGCACCCCACCGTGAGGACTGTTCGAAATTAATTGGCCAGTCAAGTCTCTATTCAAAAATCCGGGAGAACGGAAAGCCAAATCCGGATTGGTATTATATCCATTGTCTCTATTGATGTTGTTAGGGTTTTTTAATTTTTCGATTGCTTCTCTATGTTTTCTTGGAAATTTGTTGTGTTTTTGTAATGACTGTTGTTTCATCAAATAAAATTTTATGTCCTGTTTCAATATGATGTTCAGCTAGTGTTGATTGCATGGAATGTTTTAGCCTGACTTTACTTTCATGTTCCTTCATACGCTGGCTCTCTGCACTTTGCGACAAGAACAAGGGATTTTATATACTCCAGGATCACTGAGGGTGCCTTTTTATCTTTAGGGTTATTTAGTAGTTGTCCTATTTTCGCAGGTGGTTTAAATATGGTTTAGATGTTGTGTTTGTTGAGAATTCTTCCTATTTGTTCTGTGACACCTTGGATGTAGGGTTGGGTGGTGGTCATTTTTCTCTCTCTTTCTTTCGTAGGTTGTGTTGACTTGCTTTTTTGAGTGTGTTTTCTTATTGCTTTATCAATTTGTTTGTGTATACAAGGGAGTTGGTGACCGATTAGGAGGAGGTATGTAGGTATCTATATGCGTGGGGTTTCTGTAAACTTCATGTCCTAATGTGTTATCAGATTTTTTGTAAACTATTACGTCCAAGAAAGGCAATTTTCCGTTTTGTTCTATTTCCATGGTGAGCTGGATATTAGGATGTAATTGATTGATAAAATCGAAAAAATTATTTAGTTCATCTCGTCCATGTCGCCAGATGACAAATGTGTCATCAACGTAACAGAACCAGAATTCTGGTTTAAGTTTGGCTTGGTTGAAGATTTTAGTTTCTAGATGTTCCATAAAGACATTGGCTACTACACGTGAGATTGGGGATCCCATTGCTGCCCCTGAGGTTGGTTCGTAGAATTGGTTATTGAACGAGAAGTAAGCATTATTGAGACAGTGTTCTATCAAAGGTACAAGATCGGAAGGGAAGTTTGTGAAAGATTTAATAATATCAATTGTATCCAAGATTGGTACTTTCGTAAAAAGAGATACTATGTCAAAACTCACTATGATGTCTTGGGGTTGAATGTGAATCTGTTGTATATTTTTAATAAAGTCAAATGAGTTTTGGACGTGAGTGATGGAGTTTCCTGTAAAAGGATTTAGTTTCACAGCGAGAAAACGTGCCAGGTTGTAAGTTGGTGAGTTTATTGCGCTGACGAGCGGTTTGAGTGGAATGTTTTCTTTGTGGATTTTTGGGAGTCCATAAGGTTTTGTAGAGATGGTATTAGTTCAAGTCAGCCCTGAAGATGTGAACTGCAATGTTCACGAAACGTCGGCAAACAATTCGTAGCTTTTTACACGAGTGAAACCCGAAATATCTCTTTTTATCAAAATGATACATCGTGAAAGCATAAAATCGATTATCAAGGAACTCTACGGGGAGAGTATTCTTACTAAAACCAACACCTTTAATAAGCTCAGGACTTCTCAAGGTAAGCTACTAACATTCTTAGCTTTTTTGAAACGGTGCAGAGACAACAAAATCGTCCCAAAATTCTTACAACTGAAAAATAATTTGGGAACATCTAAATCCAAATAGATTCTGAATAATACAAGTTTGCCTAAAAAACTATTAAAACTTCACCTTTTCCTACAAATACCCTCAGATTTGACATTTGGTCCACATTGGACCGCATATCGTTTGACCAATCCTAACGGATTAAAGAGCTTTGCACCCAAAAACAAAATTTGACAAATTACTTGCAGTAAAGCAAACTCAACTAACAAATACAGTTAAAAACATCTCTGACCACCCACTCAACAATGAAATGATTTCAGCCTTATTTAATGGACATAATTTTTCTGTATCTCCATCGAAAATCCCAAAAGAAGAAATAATCAGCAATTTAGAATCCACAATTTATACCCCTGCACCCGAAAAAGCGAATGACATACGTCGCAAGACGGCCAACATTTTACGCCAAGCTCAAGTTCCCTCCTCAAACTTAACAAAACAGGAAAAAACCGCAATTAAAGAACTCAATCAAAATAAAGATATTATAATATTACCCGCAGTCAAAGGCAACACAACAGTAATAATGAATAAAGAAGACTATAACAACAAAATCATGAACCTTCTAACTGACGATACATACAAAAAACTTAAAAAGGACCCCACAAAAACAATAGTCAGCAAAACAAAAACTCTTCTCAAAGACTCTAAACTTGACAGCCAAACAATATCTAACTCAGTACCTACTAATCCCGTCTCTCCAAACCTTTACGGGCTCTCAAAAATCCACAAAGAAAACATTTCACTCAGACCACTCGTCAGCGCAATAAACTCACCAATTTACAACCTGGCACGTTTCCTCGCTGCAAAACTAAATCCTTTTACAGGAAACCCCATCATTCACGTCAAAAACTCATTTGACTTTATTAAAAAGATACAACAGATTCACATTCAGCCACAAGACATCATAAGAAGTTTCGACATAGTATTTCTTTTTACGAAAGTACCAATCTCGGATACAATTGATATTATTAAATCTTTCACAAACTTCCCTTCCTAGCTTGTACCTTTGATAGAACACTGTATCAATAATACTTACTTCTCGTTCAATAACCAATTCTACGAACAAACCTCAGGGGCAGCAACGGGATCCCCAATCTCACCTGTGATAGCCAATGTCTTTATGGAACATCTAGAAACTAAAATCTTCAACCAAGCCAAACTTAAACCAGAATTCTGGTTCCGTTACGTTGATGACAGATTTATCATATGGCGACATGGACGAGATGAACTAAATAAGTTTTTCGATTTTATCAATCAATAACATCCTAATATCCAGTTCACCATGGGAATAGAACAAAACGGAAAATTGCCTTTCTTGGACGTATTAGTTTTTAAAAATTCTGATAACACATTAGGACATGAAGTTTACAGAAACCCCACGCAGACAAACAAATACCTACATGCCTCCTCCCACCATCACCCATCTCAAAAACAATCGGTCATCAAATCCCTTGTATACAGAGCTGTCTCCATAACAGACAAAGATAACTTACAAAAGGAATTACAAAACGTTAAACAAATCCTAATGCAAAACGATTACACAAACAAATAAATTGATAAAGCAATAAGAAAACATACTCAAAAAAGCAAGTCAGCACAACCTACGAAAGAAAGGAGAGAGAAATAACCACCACCCAACCCTACATCCAAGGTGTCGCAGAACAAATAGGAAGAATTCTCAACAAATACAACATCTAAACCATATCCCTTGTTCTTGTGGCAAAGTCTATATTGGAGAAACCGGGAGAGCGTTGAGCTAACGTATGAATGATCATGAAAGTAAAGTCAGGCTAAAACATTTCACGCAATCAGCACTAACTGAATATCATATCGAAACAGGATATAACATTTTATTTGACGAAACAATAGTCATTGCAAAAACACAACAAATTTCCAAGAAAACATAGAGGAGCAATCGAAATCTTAAAAAACCCTAATAACATCAATAGGGACAATGGATATAATACCAATCCGATTTGGCTTTCCGTTCTCCTGGATTTTTAAAAAAAGACTTGATTGGCCAACCAAGTTCGACCAGTCCTCACGGTGGTGAGCTCTGGTCAATCACAGGCATTGTAGAAAGTATACCTAAGAACATCATGACCTGATACCTCAGTTTCAAGTCAGCCCTGAAGATGTGAACTACAATGTTCACGAAACGTCGGCAAACAATTCGTAATTTTTTACACGATGATGGCCAAGTTTTTTTTGTATAGTGATTTTTTCTATCCCTGCTATCAAACATACACAGGTAACATGGATACTTGGTGAATTGTGAAGAAGGACTGTCTTCAGGCTGCGTTTTGATGAATCAATAAACAACCTACATTTCTCAGGTCAACATATTCATACTCTTTAACTCCAAAGCAATAAATTCAGCTTGTTCCTTCAATAGACCAGTTTTTCTAAATAGATCATTAAGATTTTTTTATCAAATTTTTTCGTAGGTCCCTCTTCACCGAAACGGATGAATTCCTCTTCCATATTCGTTTCATTTTTTCTATCATGAAAAGGATGCCTAACTTTTTTTTTAATTCACATCGACTTGCAATGCATTAAATCCTGTAGTGAAGCTGGCTCGTGACTCGTTTATATCTTCTAGGCCTTCTACAGTCGTCTTTTTTGGAAGCTGAACGCTTGTAACAGTAAGATAAGCTACTTGATTTTTTAAAAATTTGTTCACACCGTCTACTGTGATTAAACAAAAAAAGCAATCGTTTTCATCGCATGGTTCTTCCCATATTGTCGGCGCTGTAAACTTTAGTTTACTCTTATCCTTATTGGTTTCATAACGACTGATCATGTTGTTGCACTTGCTACAGGTTACATGAGGAACCCAATTTTTATGATGTTGTGAAATTTCAATTTCAAAGCATTTTCTGTATAAATCTCCAATTCAGTTTGTTATTTTTCCTCCTTTTTTCCCAATGTATTCTGAAGAAATGTAACAAAAGTTTTCCGGATTTCCGGTGCATTTGTGAGTGTATCGATGGCTGGATGTACGAGTACAGTTTATTGAAGGTTGAAACTTATCCATAAAAAACATATGACCCTGCACATTAGGAATCCTGTCCCGATCGCAGGTGAGTCCACCGTCCTAGAGGTGATAACTCTCATACCTCCCCAGGCCTAAGTATGAGAGCTTTCCGACTTTGGGCAGAACAATGTCAACTCGTCGTCGGACACAGCGACGAAAAATACATAAGAATACACCTGTCTGGTGATCTGCTCTAGATACTTTTTTTCTTTCTGTGGGCCTCTGTTTTCAACCGAATAATTGAATTTTCAATCGGAAATATGGTTTTTATACGAAAGAAGACAACTTTGCGCCTGAAAAAGATTAATTTGTAACTAAAAATAGAATACTTAAAATATGAGAAAAACAAATTTTTAATCAAGAAGAAAGCACGGAATTTAAACAAAATAGTTCAATCGTCAGCCAAAGAAATGAATTTTCAACCAAACATAGAATAGTTGAAACTTCAGTAAAAAAATTAATATTCAACTAAATAAAATAAATTTGTATTGAAATAGTTAGATTTGGATAAAGGGAATGAATTTTTAACTAAAAATATGCATTTTCAATATCAAAAAATGAATTTCGAACTAAAGAGTTAAATTTCCAAACCAAAGATTAATTTTTTATAAAAATAAGACGAATCTTTAACAAAATAGTTCAATTATTACCTGAAACATATAAATTATAGATATAAAATAGAATAGATCATTTTTCAATCAATTCTGTAAAAATAGAAAGAATTTCGATAAATAATGGAATAGTTAAATTTTCCGTTAAAAACATTAATTTTCGGTAAAAAAATGAATTTTTATTTTTAAAAAACAAACAAATTTTCAGCTAAAAAGATTGATTTTCCACCAAAAAAGAGTTTCAACAAAGTTCACGAATTTTGAACCAAATATTTGACTTTTTTATAGTTGCCAAACTAATACCTAAATTCTCGAACGCAGAAATGAATTTTCAAGCCAAAGGAAGAATTAGTCACCAAGAAGGCGAATTAGCAACCCAAAAGAATGATTATTTTAAATTGATACATTTTCCAGGAAATAATAGTCACTGAACACTTTTTTCCCTTTAATCGATTTACTTTATTCTGAGATTAAATATTTTCATAAATTTCACATGCTATAATTTTATCTTCTTAAACATTTAACTTCTAAAATTAATTCATGTAGGGTTATGAATGACCGGTGGCGGTGGCGGTGCTAAATGCTAAAACAATTTCAATTCGCCTCAAACCGTATATAAAACTATATACATAAATAAATAAATATATATATATATATATATAATTATTAATTAATTTTTCGCTATGTAGGTACAAATTCGCTTGCGTTGAACGATATTTTCTGATAATTTATATACGAAAAATTGATTTTATGGTCAAATGAACAGTAATATATCACTTTGAAATATTCTCTATTAATTACTAGTCAATGAAAAATATTTTAATGTCAAGATTCCTTATATATTATTGTTGCAACATATTGCAAATACATTTCCACCAATGAATATCACTTATTATATGGTCAAATAGTCGATAAATTTACTGTGACTAAGAAAATAACAAAAAAGTTGGCTTTGTTTCGATTTTTTGAAACATCACAGTCAATTAGGGAAGATAAAAAATATTTTAAAGCAATTATCGCTAAACACATATAAATCAACTTGCTTTGAACTATTTTGATTAATAATTTAAATCTCATAGAAAAATGTTTGCTGTTCACATTTGAAGATCTTCGTTTTTTGAGATTTTTAGATATATCTACGATACAGGAACTTGTGAAAGAAGTAGTTGATGGCACAATGAGGTTCAGGGCCCTTTCACACGATTGCAGATCCGCAAGTTGCGGGCTTGCGCAAGTCATCAGTTGTGAAAATCGAGACTTTCCCGTCAGCGGAAAAATCTCCAAATGACGATAATTTGAATGCTCGGTTTAATTTTAATAGAATATTTTGTTTTTTAAATGATAGGCAAAAATATACAGCTAAAAATAAGTATGGAACAATTACTGTGTTGAATTAAATAAAAATTTTAATGTTTTGATGAATAGAAACAAGCACATTCTAAATCAGCTAATTCATTTCCAAGTTCTGTGTTCATCTGTTAGGGTGTTTCTTATTTTATATCGCTTTTTCAACAAAAAAATATTTTTAGTGCACAGGAGGTAAGTGTTTTTGACATTCGTAACATAATGATATTATGCCTTTGCAAAGAATTGTCTGTATAAGTTTAACGGCATGTCTTTACGAAAGCGTAGCCAGCACATCATATGTAATTTAAAAGTTATGGCGGCTAGGCTTTCGTAAATGCGTGTCGTAAGACGTATACAGCCTATTCTCTGCAAAGGCATGATATTATTATGTTAACAACTATCAAAAACACTTACCTCCTGTGTACAATAATATAATTTGGTTGAAAAAGCGATACAAAATAGGAAACACCTCAACTGATGAACGCAGAATTCAGATGGATAAATCAGCTGATTTGGCATGGACTTGTTTCTTTTCATCAAAACATCGAAAAATGTCTCGAGAAATATCACAAGACATTTCAGCCAATCACAGTATTAATCGGAATAACTAGGAGAATATTATTAGCGAAAATGTCTAGGGAATTGACGCGTACGCAAAACAACGGAATTCTGTATCATGGGCAGGGTTGGGCACGTAATATATCTTAGGTAAATTACATGAGGTTTTTGACGTAATTTCCTTGCGTATATTACGTCCTCAGTTTTTTACAAGACGTAATATACGTTTACAAGATGGTGTCGACATTATCACATTTCGTTCCATAACTTTAAAATAGCGCAGGTAGCGGTATGCGATATTATGTTGCATGCATGAAATTTAAAATAAATGAAAAAAAAATATTATTCTAAAACTTCGACAATGAATAGAAGCGGCAGACCGAGGAATCCATGTTGGGAAGAAAAATCCTTCCTTTATAAAAATGGTAAAAATGTTGCGTTGTGTCAGGGTTGCAACCTCGTATTATCGAATACGGCTAAAGAAAGGTTAAGAAACCACAGGTAAATTTTCAAACTATCCGAACTGCAAATATCTTAAAAATAAACAAACAAATCATTCAAGGATTTTCGCTGATTTCAAAACTTTTGTTCAGAAAAAAGTGCGTTATAATTACGAACTCATTAGAATAAAACCTGAAGCAATTAGATGAAAGCAGCCAAAATAATAATTTTAAAATGAGTTATGTCAGTTTTGATATTCTTGGTGATATTTGATGTCAAATGAAGTTCTGATAAACAACAACAATGTAAGTCGGTGCACATAAGCATAGTTAAAAAAAATAAGTTTATATTATTTTCTATCCGAGTCCACCATCTTTATTACGTTTATTACGTTTTTTACAGGTTTGTTTTACGTATAATACATTTTTCAGGTATAACACGTCAGAAACCTCGAGTGACGCGTCACTGCATCATGAGACGCCACCCCCATTGTGGACCGGCCCCAAAGATATTATAAACGTAGATGCGGTACGGGGCGTCAGAGTGGGGAATTATATATATAGGACATTACATTTTCTGTCCTATCGAGGTGCTGCCCTCACCGTACTACGAAATCGAATTCTGGTTTTCTCATTTTTCGTCAAATATGACGGTAAAGCAGTAGAAAGATG
>NC_046666.1:83365150-83367695 GCF_010883055.1 Belonocnema kinseyi | reverse complement strand
CGGTGGGTAGAGGGGAAGTGACTTTTTTCGCCGGACGCGCCGTCTACATTTATGGCGGGCAACTAAGCCCGCACCGCATCTACGTTTATAATATCTTTGCCGGCCCTCATGGGACGGTATCCAATAGACGTTTTTATAATAGACGTCGACAATGCGCACGTGCCAGAATTTTACGTCATTTCCGTATTTTTCGAACAGTTTTGTGTCAAAATGTATGGAAAATATTGTAAATAAAAATAGCAACGAAAAATAAATGTGAAAATAAATCAGAACTTAAAAATAAACATTTATTTGAAAGAAGGAAAGTTTATTAATACATTCCTTATACCAGGAAATCACTAACAAATAACTTTTTATTGTCTGAACTTGAAAAAGAGAAGTGGAAAATGTAATATTGTGTTATTTATATTTGTATGAATATTAAATATTTACTAAAAAAGAGTTCTGAACTGCAAATCTTGCATAAAAGAAAATATTTATACCTGCCATACAAAACCTCAACTAACCTTTCCACTAAATTACGTTTTTTTTCCTTTTAATGGCAGTTTTCTACAGTTAGGCCATTGTTTCAGTTGCTCAATACTGTGCTCTTCTACTGATTCGTGCACTAATTTTGCACCTGGAACGTCATCTTCCGTGAGTTTCGCCGAATTTTTAAGCATTTTTTAGAAGATGACAGGTGCCAACAGATGTAAATAATGGCCTTGGTCGCCGCATTCTGCACTTTTTTCGCCGTTTTTTTTTTTATAGACTTAAAAATGTTCTACCTTAAACATCTCTGTTATTTACAAATTAATTTTTTGTTGTTGTTTTTATTAACAATATTTTCCATACATTTCGACACAAAGCTGTTCGAAAAATACGGAAATAACGTAAAATTTCGGCACGTGCGCACTGCCGACGTCTGGAATAAAAAGGTCTATGGACTCTGTCTTGCCTTTACGATTATAGTTTGTGGTTAAGGGCGGCGTCCGATGATTGCAGAATTGCATGATCCATGGAGAATAGATATAAGGAGACCAATCTGTGATGCATGGACTTCACCAAAAACAGTCACTTTTCTGTTGCCAGAAGTACGCACCTACACATGTGTAAAATCACACTGACGTATAGTTCAAAACTTTCCGAACGTGGCGTGCCAACCGCACTTAAAAAAAATATGGCTGCCTCCATTGTTTTGTTTTGACAGGTCGTTTGAACAAATAAATAATTGATAATCAGAAAGGATTTTTTGAAATGTTTGTGGAATAAAAAATTATTCGCCATGGAAGAGGTAGGTAGTATGTTTATGAAAATATCAAATTACTTTTACCAACACTATGCGTGCGACAGATATTCGACGCGTTCGTAACAAAAAAAATAAACATACAACTTATACCACTCTGAAAGTCTCGTACACTACACTTGAAACCACACTTGTTGGAAACTTTCGATTTTATACCGCGATTTTTAATTTTAACATTCTTTCCTTTATTCACAAACTATTAATTGTTCAATCATTATTTATTTACATTTGACTCGCGTTCACATCGGCAGCCATATTTTTTTAAGTACGGTTAGCACGACACGCTCGGGAAGTTTTGAACTATGCGTAAGTGTGATTTTGCACATATGTGTGTGCGTACTTCTAGCAACAGAAAATGTTCATTTTTAGTTCCACTAGTTGGGTCTCCTTATGTATATTCTCCATGGCGTGATCGGTCAAAGCACTAGACATTTTAGCCAATAATATTCTCATAATTATTCAGAGAAACACTGTGATTGGCTGAAATGTCTAGTAACTTGACGCATTGCGCAAAACGCAACGCAATTCTGCAATCATGGGACACCACCCTAAAAATATTAAACTGTTGATGTGGCATTAGTGGGATAGTTTGTATTCAATGCTTTAACCTAAAATAAAAAAAGTTTCATTTTTAAAATTTCACTTTGAAAGTTTCAAAATGCGAAATTTATGATCAATGAAGTTTAAACGAAACCTATGAAATTTATAGAAATTGAACTTCCAGAGTTATGTTGGCACTTTAGAGAATACTTTTAGGGTGGCTAACGGATATAAATTTTATATGATTGTTCGGTTACATATATGTATAATTATATAAGTGCGTAAATATACTGATATTTTACATATTTAATATAAAAAAAATCGACATAAGACATTGCAGACAATTAGAAGCCAAATAATAAGTTTCTTAAGGGCATGTGACACAGCCAAATACCTATATTACCGACCATAGTTTTTCAGTTCACTGAATGTTTTTTTGAACCTAAGAACTTTTTTTGTAAATAAAATATTGAGCTGAAACTTTGGGAAATGTATTAGAGTACAATAAAGTACGTTTAGGTACTGCATTTTGGCAGGAAATTCACTGAAAATTATTTCATTTTTTTTCTGAACCTCAACATTTTTTGAACGTTCAAAGTTTTTTATACATTAAATATAGGTCTCAAACTTTGAGAAATTCAAGAGCTGAAAGAAAACTACGTTTAAGTACAAAGCTTAATGATAAAAGATGTAAAAAAATATATTTCAGCAATCAATTCC
>NC_046666.1:83351063-83365050 GCF_010883055.1 Belonocnema kinseyi | reverse complement strand
TATTTTATTTACAAAAAAAGTTCTTAGGTTCAAAAAAACATTAAGTGAACTGAAAAAGTGTGGTCGGTAATATAGGTATTTAGCTGTGTCACATGCCCTTAATCTCAAAAAATTATATATATATATATATATATTTAAAAATTTGTCATAAGGACAACCGCAGGATTTCGCCGGGAGCGGGTGCTAATCTGAAAAATTGCACCCGCTTCCAGCGAAATCGCGGTAAAATTTCAGCCATAACCACGTCTCACAACTGAATTGAATATAAAGAATAAATTCAATTCCCACTTATTTTTTCCCATTTTTAATTTAGCTTAGGTTATTAACGGCTGACGCCTTGGTACATTGTTTTAGTACAGGCAACTGTAATTACAAGAAATTGCAGTTAGAAAATAAAAATAAAATTACGTAATAAATATAAATAAGTTGTACCTACGAAATTGATAAAATGTGTTGAATTGAATTATTATCAATCATGATCAATATTTCAAATTTTGGCGCTTTTATTGGTTAGGTTATGTTAGTTCTGCTTCTGTTTTTCTGACTCAGTTTATTTGATATTAAAACAGTTTTGAAATTAAAAAAAAATAAAGTGCAGTTCTTATAATTAAAAAACTTATTTTAAATGTAAATTAGGTATTTTCCATCAATAATTATTATATAGCTAAAAATGCTAAAGTTTCATTGAATTTGAAACTTTTCATTGAAACTTTCAGTTGAAAGTTTCAAAGAGTATAAATTTCTGAAACGGCACATTGCTATGTATAACTGATACAAGACAAGTCATCGGAGTAGCAGGGAGTAGGGAAGTTACACGTCAGTGATTAGTAGTACAGTTTTGAAACCTTTGGAAAGAAGGAATAGCAAAAATGTCAGATGTCGGTGACTGGTTTAATTCTTTGCCGATTTTCACAAGATATTGGTTGCTCTTGACTGGTTGCCTCTCATTAATTGGCAGGTTCGGTCTAGTGAATCCATATACCTTGGTGTTGATGTATGATCCATTCGTGCACAATTTTGAAATTTGGAGAGCAATCACCAGTGTTTTCTATTATCCTCTGAGCCCAGCGACCGGGTTTCATTTTATGATTAATTGCTATTTTTTGTACAATTATTCTTTGAGACTAGAGCGAGGAGAATACGATGGTAGACCAGCTGACTATCTGTTCATGTTGCTCTTTAACTGGGTTTGCTGTGTTGTCGCGGGTCTCATAGGCGATTTTCCTCTGTTGATGGATCCTATGGTTCTGAGTGTCCTCTACATTTGGTGCCAGTTGAATAAAGATGTCATCGTTAACTTCTGGTTTGGTAAGTACCTATCTACACAGCTTAAGATATCTCTTTTCCTTGTATTCTTATCTTTTTTGTATTCACGTTCCCGAATTTCCCAGTTTTCTCGGCTTGATATTACAAAATTGTATGAATGTACAAGGTTGTAAGTCGCAGGGATAATTATTTTGATATAGAAAAAAAATTATATTAGAATTAGGTTTTTTCAAGGCTGCTCTTATCCACAGTAACATTGAGCAATTTTCGTATTTAAAGGAAAACGCGGTCTAAATATTTCGTCTCTAGAAAACAACTGCATTTTTAAAAATATGAACCAACTTCATTATCAATTTTACTACTCTGATTATGGGGCGAATACCACTTGCATGCTAGAAGTTCCAACCAGTCTTGTAAATTTACCAATTTTAGACTGATAATATAGCAAGGCGCTGTAGAAGTACAGTTTTTGCTTGTGAATCGGACTTTCAGAGTAGGTAATAAATGGACCTACTTTCATAGTGTTGAGTTTGTTCGCGCTGTTGCGGAGAATAATGAATAAATGGTAAAAATAAAATTAGGTGTAAAAGAGTGTTTCGGAACGGTATAAATAATGGAGAAATTTATTTGCGAAATTGATTTAAAATATTAAACCAGAATTGTTTTCTTTTAAAAAAGGCTTCCTGCTGTATTCCTCATTTGAACGAGAAATTCACAATTTCTAGTACAATTACCATTATTCACATTTCTCATGTAGGTGCTAAAGTTACCATGTTGAATAACAACACGAATATTTTTGGTACGAAAACCCAGCACCTAAAATTCATACAGCATTTATAATTTTACAGTATCTGCCTGGAAACTTACATAACCTAAAAGTTAAATTCCGTATTGAAAGTGGATGTTCGTTTTTGTCAGTGAAAACGTTACTTTGGGAGTAGGTAATAATCGGGCCTACTCTGAAAGCGGTAAAATTACCAGGATCACTATGTGATCCCTGCAATTTTTGATTCGTTCACGTATTTGAATAATTATAACAGTATTTCTGTAACGTGTCACAGTCGGGTAACCTTAGAAATTTCTTGTCGGGAACCCCTGTACAGATTTTTCCACCTTCGATCTCATTTATTTCTGTTAACTGATAAATAACTAAAAATAAATAATAATTTTTTGATCCTCACGTATATCAGTTTTTTTATTTCTCTCATATGATTATTCTTTAAATGTCCACTTCGAAGGTATATTTATATTTTTCATTTTTACTTCCTCCATAAAGAAGCAAATATATTTGCTAATTAATCACAATGTGCAAACAAAGAGCTGACCAAGAAAAATTACGGGAGATTTTCTTATTGTATTATTAGACTTGGAAATCACTTAAAAATAATTGTAGAAAGCCTATGCTAGCATAGAATGTCGTTGAATTATTTTTACTTCGTACTTCTGTGCTGTAATGATACAAGCGCAAAAGATATTTATGTTCCTACGTTGTATCAACATAAAAATAGATGTAAATAATAATTATACTGAGTCTACTAGCCACGTAATTCGTAAAAGTGAATAAATAAAATTTGAATTTATTGAAAAAAGTGAATCGAATTTTTATTTTTATCAATTTCACTTAGTGAACCTTTTTCTCTGGATTCTAGAGCTACTGGCGCTACGACTCTCCGGAGAAGAACTCCCTTGCTAAGCTAGTGTTCACCGCATGATTTTCCGAGTCTCTTTCAGACCCCACGACCATAATTTTCCTTTAAAAAAAATTGTAATATTTTAAGACAATTTTATGTAAGCGTTGAAAGATTTATCAAATTTTTAGGAAAGCTTCGAGCCCGTTTCTTAATTTTCCCCTCAAAACGAAAACTGCACGCGTCCTTCGTCATAATTTAAAGGATTTCCAAAAAGGGAACAGGTTCATAAGTATTGAAACGGATTGAAGTTGATGCTCGTGCACGTATTGACAAGACTTTGGATGAGCCCCGGATACATCCGATTGGGCGCATGGATTTAAAGGATTAAAATGTGTGTTAGGATGGAAGTTTATTCTGACGCACGGATTGAAAGTTGGGTTCGAATTGGTTTGTAATTCACTCGAATTGAGCGCAACGACTTAAGAGCATTGAAAAGATCAAAGTTGCTTAAGATTAATTGAACTGATTCAATGTTTACAAGTTGCTTGGTATGAATGTCGGATTGGGCATTAAATTGAGAAGGAATGAAAGTTTCTTTTCAGATTGGCTTCGGATTTACACTTATTCATACAGCCTGGTATCCGATTCATTCCGACTGAATTTAAAAAGATTTGAGGCATGGATTGAAAAATAGGTTTAGTACAAGTTCGGATTGATTCGGGGTTAATACACAGATTGAGAAGGATTCTGTTTATACCGCGCTCCTGATTGGTCCAGCTTAAACATTTTACAACTCAAAAACTAAAACTTCAACTGATTTTTGCCAAAGGAATGTTCGATTAAATTATTTTTTGTATACAGCTACATAAGTCCGGAAGCTTGAGTGTGGGACACCCTGCATATATTGAAAAAAATGATGTTGAACAGACCTGGAAAATTGAACAAGTTTTACCTGGAGAGATTTTGAAATTACCTGGATTTTAAAAACTCGCCACTCTTTTTAATCTTTATGAATAATATTAAATCTTCAGTATGTTACCCATTAATGTTATTCTAGAATGTAATTTTTTATTTTACAGGAACTCAATTTAAAGCGATGTACCTGCCTTGGGTACTGTTTGGATTCAACCTGATCATATCTGGAGGTGGAATGCTAGAACTAGTCGGTATTCTCGTTGGTCACCTGTACTTCTTCTTCAAATTCAAGTATCCCCAGGAATTCGGTGGACCAGATCTTCTAAGCACTCCTAAGTTTCTGGAAAACTACTTCCCGCCGCAAAGAGGAGGCATCAGAGGATTCGGCACTGCGCCCTCACAACGAAATCCAGGACCCCAGGCACAGCCACAAGCTAGGAATATGTTCGGTCACAATTGGGGACGAGGTCAAGTCTTGGGACAATAATTGTGCATATAAAATTAAGTAATAACTGTGTATATTTTATCATCCCGAGAGTGTCACGAGAACGATTTCATTTCCAATTGTTTACGCAAATATTTAATGCGAAATTGATCTCAGAGATGCTCAACATCCGATGCGATCTCATTATTACATGCAGTTAGACAACTGCGTAAAATCCACACGATCACTTCGGACCAAAGATATGTCGGGACTCAGCAATTGCTACCACTACCGTCGCCAGAAAAGTCTATTAAAAAATCGTATAAATATTTTCTGAAAAGAATTGATAACACACAAAGATCGCCTAACTATAAGAAAACAAACTTTACAGGAGAGTGAAGAAACATTTACATTTTTTAAATGTTGTAATAAAAATTGGTTAAATCCAATGAGATAGACGGAGCAAATTTTTCCTTTTCTCAAATATCACTTCTAGTAAGAGCATTATTCATAAAAATCAAAAATCTTATTATCAACAATTTCATCTGAAGCAATATTTTTCTCGCATTCTTCGCATGCGATTATCGTTCCAGCGTGTTTCTTATTCTATATCCTCCTATTCTTTTCTGAGATATTTCCCATATAAAAATTCTTTCTTTTTAGACATATTATTTCTGTCACACTAACTCGAATTGATGATGTGTGATACCACGAAAAATCTCCGTGGGCCTGCACTATTTTAAGCGATTTGGCTCTTTTGACTTGAAGGGCGAAGCCGCTCCATGATTCACAACCTTTTGTTTGAGCCATTTTTTCCGGGCCAATTTTCTATTCTAACTATTCCCTGCTATCGCACATTTTCTTATGTTAATTTCACTATTTTATATAATTATTTCAATGTAATGATGCTGCAAAGCGTTCTTTTATGCTTACATTTTTTTTACAAATCTACGTTTCATTCATTCCTATTTTTACGGGGCGTTTAAATATTCCGGGACGCAATTTTTCGCAATTTTGACTCCCATCGTTCTCCGATATAACAGGGTTTTCCGACATTACTTGTAATTTTTCGCCATTGTGTAGAATTAGGTTAGACGCCCCCCTCCCACCCCTAAATTTCGTTACATAATGCTTGAACGGCTCCTTATCACACATACAAAACATCATTTATTTCGGCCACTTAAACCCAGAAACACGGAGACCATGTCGGCTATAACAATCGTTACATGTTCTTATCATATTTACAATACATATTATATATTGTATTTTTCTCAAGTTTAACCACCCAAAAAATCGTTCGCATTCAAACTTTGTCCAAGTTCAGCCCTATCTGTTAATATCTTTTAATCTGTTTAAATCTTTGAAGCTGTTAGTACTTTTTTAATATCAATGTAGTAAATGTGAAATTAAGCGTGCTACAGTTTCGATAAGATTTTTGCCATTTTTAGTTATACGCATTTTTTAAAAAGTTATTATTTGACCTTTGAAAACGATACTTTTGTAAATATTTTAAGGAAATAAATACTTTACCTTAATTTTTAAAGGACAAATAATATTTTTGCAAAAAAAGTTTGCAAACACTGAAAAGTGGTAAAAAAATCCTATTGAAACTAAATAATCAACATTTCTTTGATTTTTAAACAAAAGATTGTTTAACCCCATGAACTACCATCCAATAGAACAACATTTTGGCTCAGTTTGAGTCCAAATTATTTTTTGCATGGGTACACTACATCACAATCAGCATTATTTACTCCTCTGATACACTGTGATTCATTCTCGCTACTTTTGTTACTTGCTTGCACTTATGAGAACGCCCAAGAACATCTTCGAAGTGCATCACCTCAACTTCTCGTAAACGCATCTTTTATTATCTTATTATTTTAAAAGATAAAAACCATTGACCTTATCTATTTTTAACAGAAATATTTGCGAAACCTTGACAATTGTTTTAACTAGCCGTATGAGAAGAAGATGAGCAACTAAAAAAAAAAGTATTTCTTCATAGCTTTAAACAAGTTTTGAAGATGGTTGAGTTAGGCCAGGGGTCTCAACAATCCACAGGTACACCTGACCCAGGGTCGACTGGCCATTTCCAGGATCTAACATTTTTTTTCAATGGGAAACTGAGAGAAAATTTATAACCGACTTGAAAGAAAATATTAGTTAAATATCAAGGGCCCCATCTTTTCTGCTGGATTTGAAGCAACATTTTGAGGCACTTCGACTCAGATAAAGGATGGGGTTCCTTCTTGACAGTGTTGTGCTAAAGCTGAATAGATCCGACCTATTGAACCAGGATCCCTAGTAGATACAGGATCTATCTTTGGAGACCCCTGAGATAGGCAGATTTGACATGCCTTCCTTTAAATTTGATTCTTGCGCCTTAAAACTGTATGGAAATTATTTTATTAGAACGCATTCTGAAACTAATATAATGTTGATGCTTTTCTTTGCAAAGCGCAAGTTTCTCGTGTCTTCATTGATTTTAGCTACTAGCGATTGAAAGTTAACTGTAAATCTGATGCTATGTTTGTAAGAGACTGTGAAATGTATGTGCAAACAGATAAAAGTGAATGAATCAATACATAATTGGCGTATGTAAAGAGTAAAATGTTAAAATATGTGATAATAATGGGACTTTTTTATCATAGATTTATTTAATTAAACCCAAAATAAAAGCCAGTTTTACCAATACATTTGAATCTTGATAATCGTATATATTTATCCAATAGATTAAAATAATTAGTATGTATAATGCTGCCATTCATCTAAAGTAACAACCAATAAATTTTCATCATCAAAATTGAATCAAAAGATGTTCGTAAAATCCGGATTCTGCCCTACAACGGAAAAACATAGGTAAGCGACATTTTTTAAAAACCAGAATTGTCAAAGTAAGCTGCGCCTGACTATCATGGTTACCATTAGAATTTTTAATTATTCATAATGAAAAACTATTATTTAAAATTCTGAATATTGATTGAATGTAACATAAAAATGTATGTAAAGTACTTTGCGATGTCTGAAACTTGTAAGAGAAGGCGAATAAACCACGAAATACAAGAGAAGAATATAATTAAAGTACTTTGCAAATCTTTTGTCTGGCAAAAGTAGTCGAACACGCTGCTTGGTACAAAATTAAAACCCCGCATGTGCTGTACGTAAAGTCTCAAGTTCTAAATGTTTCGAGTCGAGCAAAAATGTCCAAGTGAATAAATGCGCAAGCGACGTAGGTTAAATACGCCTGTAGATTATCTATTTTAACTTGATAGCAGCACCATCTGACACGCGAATTATCGGGTATCTCAAATTTATTAGAGCAATGTTAATGAAAAAGAGCAATAAATATCAATCAATTCCTTTTTATCAGAAATATTATGCTGAAGTCTAAAATCAGTTATTTAGTATAAGGTTTCTGGTTCAAATTGAATTCCAATTAAAATTTCTTTAAATAAAATTAGTGCACAAATCGGTGGAAGAGCACAGTGTCAAACAACTTAAACGATGGTTGAAATATAGGAAACGATCTTTAAAAGGAAAAAAAAGTTATTTAGTAGAAAGGTTAGTTGAGGTTGTGTTTGGCAGGTATTAATATTTTTTTTCTTTGCTAACATTTACTAACATATTAAATGAATCATTGTTATCGGGGTTTAAACCTCCTAAATGATTTGATAAAAATAAAATCTATTTAATACTGTCACATGAGCACGCAAAACTATTATATTTATGTATTTATAACTACTTTATATGAAAGAAGGAAAATTTATTAATACATTCCTTATACTAGGAATTCACTAACAAATAACTTTTTTTTTTATATTTGTATGAATATTAAATATTTACTCAAAAAAAGTCCTGCACTGTAAATCTTGAATAAAAGAAAATATTTATACCTGCCATACAAAACCTCAACTAATCTTTCCACTAAATCACGTCTTTTTCCTTTTAATGGTCGTTTTCTGCATTTAAGCCATCGTTTCAGCTGATCAATACTATGCTCTTCTACTGATTTGTGCACTAATTTTGCACCTGGAACATCATTTTCCATGAGTTTCGCCGAATTTTTTATCATTTTTTAGAAGATGACAGGTGCCAACAGATGTAAATAATGGCCTTGGTCGCCGCAATCTGCACTTTTTTCGACGTTTTTTTTATAGACTTAAAAATGTTCTACCTTAAAAATCTCTATTATTAACAAATTAATTTTTTGCTGTTGCTTTTATTAGCAATGTTTTCCATACATTTCGACACAAAACTGTTCGCAAAATACGGAAATGACGTAAAATTCCAACACGTGCGCACTGCCGACGTCTAGGATAAAAAGGTCTATTGCCTTAAGAAAAGGCAAAAATAATTAAAAACTTGATGCTGTTTGTAAATAAAAAAATATTTAAAAATAAGAGTAGCTATTACTATTTATTAAAAAGAAAAAGTAATGAAAATATGTAGTTTAATATGATTAAAATTTAATTTTGAGATACATTTTGAAAGCAGTTCGAACTTTATATTTCTATGATTTATTTTGCTGATATTATTGATTTTATTATTTGTTAAAGTTAACAACAAAATTATTGTTAAAATTATTAATGTAGCTAATGAAAAAATTAATAATATTTATGACCTCAACGACAGAATTATTTAAAATAATCAGAATTTAGAATGATCAGAAGAATTAATTAACAATATATCACTTATATCCTATATAAATATAATAATTAAAATATGTAAGACTGTAACTGAAGTTGCACAGGAAAGAATCTTTGTACCTTTAAAATCTGAAAAATTTCATGATTTGAAGAAAATATTTTTTTAAAGTAATGGTAATTGTAATTAAAATCTTTGAGGGAATAATTTGTTAAAAAGTCTTAACAAGACTAATAAATGAGCAAATGTATTTAATATATTGTATGTATTTATTTAAATTAAACCGAACATTATATATACATTTATACAGTTCAATCATTTATTTGTTGCTTAATCTTGAAAGATTTTTTTGCTGCATGCAACCCGTAATAATTTTTCCTCTATTTGTTTATTCATAATTTTGTACATAATAATTTTTTACGCTTTAATAACTGATCAGGAAAACTTTATATTATCTTGAATGAATGTTAAGCGACTCATAAAATACAAATAATTTACTTATTATTCCATTTATTGGTTATAAACAAATTTTATAAACAAATTGACAAATAGTCTTATTATCGGTAATATTTTTGTTTTGCTAAAAGTGCTTCACATTAATTAAGGAATGACATTTGATAACAAAAATAATTTAAAAGTTTATAATAACTATTGTTATAAACAATTCTGGTGGCAAAATATTAGAATTTGAGATTTTTTAAATTATAATTTCCTTCAATCGCCAGAACGACTTTAGGTATTCCTTAAAATAATATATATATATAGTAATAATAATATTTGATAAAATATAACAATTAAAATTTTTGTAAAGAAATTGGAGAAACAAATTCAAAATTTTGGTCCTTTTGCATATAAATTTTGTTTATGCACTGGAAATGTTTTAAGCTATTCGACGAATGACTGCTAGTCACCAAAATATTTGAGAAGTTAACAATAACCATTGTGATAAATAATTCTCATGACAAAATATTCAAATGTAAGGTTTCATTCAAATGTTTATTTTCCTTAATTGCTACAATGGCTACGAATATTTCTAAAAAATGTATCTTTGATAGTATTTAGTAGAATATAACAACTTACATGTTTATAAATAATTTCCAAACGTTGGCAGTTCCACTTGGAAAAAGACGGGTTTTCAATCGCAATAGATTGAAAATTAAGAGGGCTGTGTACATGGGCTTTTGGAGACATGTCGTCTAGGTGTAATTTATCCGAAAGTATTTTAAAAAATATGACTTATGTGGTATGTCTGGGTTCGGAAAATAATAAGCTATGTATATGTGTTATCAAAAAGCAAAATAATGTTTATTATATTAAAAATATGATTGGTCAAAGTTACCTTACATTTGAAGGCCAATTTCTCAGCTTGTAATGATTATGTCAAAAATTGTATTTCGCAGAAACTTAGATAAAGTCTTTCTGAAAATATTAGCATGTATAAAAGAATTATTGCTTTTAAATAAATGCTAAAAAACATACATAAACGAAAAGCATTTTTGGGTTAAATTTAAGGCAAGTAACTACCGATCCTAGCGGCCAAATGCTAGAGAGAGCGTTTAGGCACGCCCACGCTGTTGTCCTCAATGCAATGCATACCTTTTACTTCACCCCGGAAAGTTGTTGGGCCCGTAAGACCACTATACCTACGCAAACTGGAATTCACATCTGGCACCATTCTCAAGAAAACCTTCTTGGTTTCATTTCAGAATTTTCTGTTTGGCACCAATGAAATTAACGAAATTTTAAAGTTCCCAAAAATATGCTAAAAATACACGGTAAAAAAAAATTGAGCTGTGACAGGGATATTATTCCTTATTATAGCCAAACATTTAACTGAAAACGAACGAAGGAATTTAGAAAGATCCCTGGATCAGCGAAAATGAATATCCTTGACCATTTTCCATATACCAGGGATATCGTATAGTCAAACCCCTAATAAGTATAGCTATAATAGGGATATTAAGAATAGGTGTCTGAAGCAATTATCGGAAGAGCACCGGTGCATTATGGGAGCAGCGAAATAAAATGGCGACGGTCTAATCGGGAGCAGTGACAGTTGAGATTTAATTTGGACAATTAAACGCTTTTTACTACTTAAAATGTGCGCGAATGTTAATATTAAATGAATTTTATGATGCAGTAATAATAATTTACATGTGTTTCGATTGTAGGCGATAACTATATTGAAATATCAAGAAACGCGATAAAAACAACAAACTTGACCTCCAAATGCATTACACGGATTTCAGGGAAATTCATTTTCGCGATACCAGACGAAAAATTGGCTACTGTAAGTGAATATATTTCTATAACAAATAAATTTTTTTTCTAATCTGAAGATAATACAATTATACGTAATCTGTCGAAAATAATAAACTTTCGAACTTAGCAATTTTGTTCAAATTCCTGATTTACGAGAACAATTTACATAAAGTAACTAAATGTGTAACTCTTCTAATTAAACGTTTTACCTAATCCAATTGTACACTTTCTTTGAGTTTAATATATTCTCGATTCACTCGTTCGCCTGAAGAATTTTTTTTCCGTGTACTACTCTGACGGTCAACGGATTTGGGCGTTTCTTGAAATTCTGATTTGAATGATATATACTTTTAGGAGTCACTTTTCTCACGAAAAATTGAATGTAATAGTTCTTCACAATACTTTCGGAGAAATTACGCCTAAACGACATGTCTCGAAAAGCATAACAATCCAATCTAAGCATAACACATCATTTATAATTGTGAACAATGCTTTCATATAAAATAGTCGTAAGAAGTGAAAATAAAGTTCAAAATTTTGAAAAGGCTCCATATGAATTATCGTCTGATGGAAGCATATCATGGATATAGTTTCGAAATATACTGAAATATTGCTTTTAACAACGTCACTCCAAGGAGAAGAGAAGGAAGTAACAATCCTCCCAAAAGGATTAGGAGGGGACGAAAAGTCATTGCCTAAAAAGAAACTTTTTTAAATATTCGAAGGACTCACAGTCCCTATGGGATAAAATATAGGGTATAATATAGGCGCTTATTCTCAACCTCATAGCGTACTTTTTCGCGCACAAAGGGTAACAAATTGAAGATAAATTCAGAAAAATTCGAAACAATTCAAATAACAGAAATTTAAAGGAATTGAGAAAAATTATATTTAATTCATAAACATTCAAACTGCATTCAAAAATGCAATCAAGTGAATTGAAAACAATTTACAAATATGGAAAAAGTAATAATTCAATTGGGTATAATTAAGTGAATTTAAAAGAACTCAAAAGAAATTAAAAGAACTAAATAGGAGTTACAATGGATTAAAAAGATTTCAGGGTCAATTCCAAATGAATTGTACAAAATATTTGAAAATCTCTTCAGATCGTCACAAGCCATTTCGTGAAATCCATGAAAAATTTAAGACTCCATAAAATTATTAAAACCTTTGGAAATCCGTTGAAATTGTTCACATATGTTGAAAATGAAATTGAATATTTAAAAATATTATAAAATATTGAAATTATATTTTACGGCTGCCTGGAAAATGTATTGAAGTATATTGATATTTGTTAAATCCCTCAATATCTAAGTAAAATGCTGGTGAAAATGTCTTTGAAGTTTATAAAATACCCGAAAATCTTGAAAATTTCTTCAAATTATTGTAATCTCTTTCAAAGTTCTCGGAGTCTTTATAAATTTTAAACAAATCTTTAAAAATATTTGTAAGATTCAAGATAATTCAAATTATATAATATAAATCATCCTTATGTAAAATATATTGTTTCTTTTTGAAGTCAACTTTGTTTTACGACTACTGTTTCAACTGATAATCAGCTCGTTCACCTGATGCACGCCAATTTATGTCTGATTGAATTAAGTATGATAATTTCAAACTGCACATTTCATTTGTTAAAATGTACTACGGAAACTTTTGGAGTTACTTTTTTCGAACCACCCTATTATGTACACAGTAATACAAGAATCGGAATTTCAGTAGAAAAAGGCGGTTGACTTTCAGATGTAACCAAAAGGATCACTCGCCAGTTGAAAATCAACTGATGATGATAACATGACTTTAAGTAACGCGCTTGGTTGAAAGTAAACTATTTTATGTACGTAAAATGTACTTTTTAGGTTAATTTAAGGCAGAAAGATTGTTGACTTTCCGTCAACGCGTGATGTGCAATGAAACTTATAGGTTAATTTAAGTCAGCTAATTGTTTAAATTCATAAAATTTATGCGCTATCGTTCAGTTATTAGGAACATGAAATAATTATAAAATTAAAAATTGAATAATTTGATAAAATAACTTTTTTAAATTCAGGCATTGAATAAATTCTTTATTTATACCTAATAAATACAGTTGTTTTAACCTCCAAGTTGATGAGATTAGTAGAACCCGTACGAAAATACACCGTTCGGAAACCGTTGAAGGACCGTTGAAAGGGACCATTCGGCTACCGTTGAAAATGACCGCTGGTTTCTCAACGGTCTTTTCGCGCGGCGGCTGGCCACTAACACCTTTTTTACTGTGACGTAGGGCTAAAGCAAAGATATTATAAACGTAGATGCGGTACGGGTGGTCGGAGTGGGGAATTATATACATATATATAGGACATCACATTTTCTGCCCTATCGAGGTGCTGCCCTCATCGTACTACGAAGTCGAATTCTTGTTTTCTCATTCTTCGTAAAATATGACGGTAAAGCAGTAGAAAGATTTTTTGAGGTTAGAAAAGTTTGACATGTATGTATCGCTGATTTTTTCAGATCTGAAGCTTGTTCCAGGTTTTCGGTACAGTCTTTTTTTTAATTATAAAAAAAATGTTCTCGAAAAATCATATTTTTCATTTTTTAAAAAGTATTATAAAAAGACATTTCGAGATAAACAAGTGTGGAAAACATTGTTCTTTGACAAATTATTTTTTTAAATTGAAATAATCAAATATTTATACCAAAGAAACAACTTTTTTAATGCTTGAAGTGTTTAAACATTATTGTTTAAATTTATAAATAACAATAATTAAAACAAAATATATTTCTGG
This sequence comes from Belonocnema kinseyi, assembly GCF_010883055.1. Taxonomy (NCBI): domain Eukaryota; kingdom Metazoa; phylum Arthropoda; class Insecta; order Hymenoptera; family Cynipidae; genus Belonocnema; species Belonocnema kinseyi. The sequence goes on along the minus strand of NC_046666.1, from coordinate 83,351,131 downwards.
ATAAGATATTTTGGTTGAAAATGTATATAGTATTTTTTAAATCACAAAAGTTCTTCCGAAAAATCGAA
>NC_046666.1:83349407-83350963 GCF_010883055.1 Belonocnema kinseyi | reverse complement strand
TATCGAATGTCTCGAAGAAAATGTTCAGATTTCCGAAATCTTGCGACATTAGTAACATTAATAACACAGAAAATTGTTAATAGCATTTTAGATTAATAACACTTTCAATAGCTCTTTTTAAGGTAAACAAGTTTTATCTATTTATTTTTTTCATTGCTTATGTCGTTTGTCCAAAGACTTATATTTTATATTTTTAATGTTGCTTTTTTACGAATAAAACAAAAACTACCCTTCGTATCAAAAAGTAATTGATAAAAAGCTTTTGGATCTTTTTAAGGTGCTCAATGTTTTATCTCTCTTCTTTTTTCCGCATCTTGCACAATTTGATCACTAAATTAAATTGATGATTTTTCATTATTTTTGGTTCTTTCAAAATTTGAATTTTCGATTATTCAAAACAATCTGAAAAGTTGTTATGATAATATTATGGGATTCTCAAAAAGCAACGTTTTTCTTCTCTCGAGTTTTTCTTTCAAGTCTCGCGCTGGTTAGTTTACAATTTTCATTTTGGTATTTTTTTAATTTGTTGAAAACGCTATAATTCTGGTAATGTTCTTTTTATCAAAAGAAGTCGATGAGGTAAATTGTTCGGATTTCCATTTATTACGAATACCCGTACATGGAATTTTTAATTCTTGGAAAAAATTGTCTCAGAAATTTTGAAAATTCTCTAACTTTTTGACTTTTCACCCAAAATAGCCAATGAACTTGATCTTTAGTTTCTCACACTTAAAGAGTATACCAACCGCCAATATAATAGATTATCTTTTCAAAAGTTATTATACTCGCAAACAAACATGCATATGGAAAGGCAGAAACACTCGTAAAAACCTGTATTTCGTGACCAGACGTAATATTTTACACAAATGTAATAACTTTTTTGATGAGAATGTAAAAAATATCTGTATTCTGAGTACTGCCATGATTTGAAATGTTGAAGATTTGGAATTTCAAATTATTTAGTTTTCAAGATTTATATATTAAAGCTATATTATGAAATTTTGTTTGAAAAGTTCTATTTTGAAGACTTGCAATGGAAAATTCTTTAATTTTAACGATCTGCAATTTAAAAGTCTATAATTTAGAATATTTGCAATCAGAAACTCTTGAATTTTAAATGAGGTATAAATAAAATAAATAACAAATAAATAAATTAATTTAAATCTAACAAAAATTTAATTAAATAACAAAATAAAATAAAATTTCATATAAATTGTCATGATTTTGAAAATTAAAAGTAAAGAATTCTCAATTATAAATCTTCCTAATTCGTGAAATTCGACATGCATATCATGAAAATTAATGAATTTTAAATTTCGAAGTATTGGGTTAAAAGTTTTAATTAATTTGGGGCCCAAAAAAATCACATTTGAGAAATTTCAACGGACATGTTCACCAAATCGTTCTCTTAGTCAAATAAATTCACCCATGTTTTTTTATTTAAATAAATATATATATATATATATTTTTTAGCCTCTGCTCTGAGGGTTCAAAGTTTTCTGATTCAAAGTAGAGAAATCCTAACACCAAATACAGGTTTGACCCAGAGAGCAGTT
>NC_046666.1:83346710-83349307 GCF_010883055.1 Belonocnema kinseyi | reverse complement strand
CGTAAGTCACATTAAATCTCTGTCTTTTCTGACGTAAAGTTCAGGGGAAACCCGTGGCTCAAAAACCCCTGAACACTTCTAAGTAAAATTCGAGTTTGTATTTAGACCTTGATTATTTATTTTATCTTTCTTTTATCATATATTTATTGAAGAAAGATACTCGTTCTTTTTTTGCCCAGGTTCCAAATATTCTAGCTGCGTGCCTGGCTGGAGGTTTTGCGCCTCTTTGGATTCCGCAGGAGCGGACGAGCAGCGGAAGCACCCGTCTCTCAGAGGCGTTGAAATATTTTCGGAGAATGTGTTGGTAGCGCAAATTTCCGAATGAAATTAATAAAATTTCTTCGCCAGGTTGAAGAAATTAATTTTCTTATATTATTTCCAGGAACAGCGATATCCACCACCGCTGCCACCAAATTTGTGACGTCCAACTCGGATGTCGACAATTTATCACTTAGTTTTGATAGTCGATAAGGAAGAATTTAACGTTATCTATGTCGCGGTAAATTTAAAATGTTGTTAATTCCTTTTCTATATTGTTCACTATTCGTGTTCGTTGCTGTCTTAGAACATAAGTTGTTCCCCTGGAAATAAATACAAAGGAAAAACAAAGGGTTCACACGAATAAAACACTTGTTAATTTCACTTTTGGGAACACTGGTTGTATTTCGCTTGCATAAGTTAGGTTGTAATGAATTAAATTTCGACGAATCACAATTTCACATGTTATCCATATTTTGAGTCACACACTCACAATGTTTAAACGACGAACCGAAATTAGTTTTATTATTTTATTATTTGTCTCTTTTTATATTCTCGATATCTAGTTTTAAAGATCACAATAATAATGGTAAAAATATGGAAATGCGAGTTTAAGCTCACAAAAATGATTTTTGCGGAGGTCCGAAATCGATTTTTGTTCGAGAGAAAAATCTAGATCTGTCTAAAAAAACGGTGCGGAGCTGGTTTTATATGGCTAGGCCACGCCTAGGAAAAATTGGGTTAGCCTATCATGGGTGAAAAAAATTGAATTTAGTAAAGAACTAAGCCAATCGCAATTTAGAAAGGAAAGTTTGCCCACGCCCTTATTACGCAAGAAAACCGATTTAAAATGGTTATGTATGGGAGGGGATAATAGTGTAGAAAAGAAGAGTTTCCAGGAAAAACGATAAAAATCTTATTTGGACCACCCTTTGTTAAGTGATTTTAAAAGGGCAATTGGGCATGTCAATTTTGGTTTGACATTTGGCTTTCAGATGTCGATTTGTTGGGGCGTAAGTGGAGACGTTCCCTAAGTCATAAATATTGGAATATGAGCACTGGGGTCAGTTATCTGGTGACTCGATTTTCTGCTGTTGACTACATGTGTTTTGTAGAGAATAGGACCCTTTTTTTTATTCCTTCGGTTTATGAGAAAGGGCCTGGAGCCTTCATAAAAAATGCCATAAAAAGGGGTCCAAGTTACGTTTTATAGCTTAGGGTCTTGGGAAAATGGTCTTTTCAACTTTACGTGCTTGTATCTTAATATCTCCAGAAGTCCTGTGATTTAGATTTCTTTAAGTGTTTACTTAAAGAGATAAAAAAAAAAGGAAAGAGGCAATTTACCACTTTGGGAATTGGGCTTCATAGTTTTCACACATCTGGAAGTTTATTTCGTGGGAATTTGATTTTAATGCATTTTCTATTTTTAGTAAAAGGTTTTTCTTTTATTTAGGCATAAAGTGTCCTTGCGAACATAAGTATTTATGATTATGGGGTCCTCTTTTGCTTTCCTTTCCAATTTACGTTTTATTTATTTAATTTATTCATTGTGTTTTCATTTTACTGTTTTCGTACCGTTATTTTCTATTTTTGGGGTTTCGGGTTTCATTTCCAGTCCTACGGGATCGGCTTGATTTGAATATTCGGTTTTTATTTTCTTATCAGTTCTGATCCTCAAGTTTTAATTTCAATTTAGCGCTTTTAGAATTTTTAAATATTACCGGTAACGTAAGTGCCTATTTGACTTGAGCATGTATGCTTAAAGCCGCTAGATGGCGTATGCATTTACTAAGTAGGCTTTAGCCAAAGATATTATAAACGTAGATGCGGTGCGAGCTTAGTTACCCGCCATAAATATAGACGGCGCGTCCGGCGAAAAAAGTTACTTCCCCTCTACCCACCGCTCCCCGTAGATAGCACCCACCCATATAGTTTGCCAAGAGCCACTTGGAACGCTGTAAGCAACTCTCGGCAAACCTTTGAGGCGCACTGATGGTAAACTTAGCTTGGACAAGAACCATTTAAATTAAAATTAAATTGCCAACATTTCATAACAAACGTAAAATATCCACGCTTTGTAAGACATGGTTATTTTAATAGATACCAGAGAGAAAATTAAATGTATAATTTATATTTCTGTTTGATATATTTTGTAATATTTCTAAGGTTATTTGATTATTTCCAAATATATCTTTATTATTTACTTATTTCTCATTTTTTGATATTCTTTTATAAGAAACAATTTATTTACTTCACCATATTATATTTTTATTCTAACAGATAAAACTTTTAGTGCAATATCTATACATTGTTCTTTAATATTATTAAGTGTTTATTTT
>NC_046666.1:83341642-83346610 GCF_010883055.1 Belonocnema kinseyi | reverse complement strand
TCTTTTTACAAACATTCAAATTTTAATCTTTTTCAACAATTTTAATTTCATTACTTCTCTTCAAAAAGGTGTTAAGAATTTTCTTCATTTTACAATGTTCAAGATTTTAATCCTTTTCTTCAAAATTTTTATTTTATTACTCTCTCTTCAAATAAAAATAAAATAATAATAATAATAATAAAAATTCTCTTATTACCCTTTATTCCAAATTTAAAATTTAAGGAAAATTGTATTACTCTCTAATTATAACAAACAAACAAAAAGAAAATTCATTCAAAATTCATATCAAATTATTACAAAATAATGTAAATTTATTTAATGTAAAATCAAAATTCAGACTGGTCAAAATAATTCATCGGGCCTGCAAATTCTAATAGAAATAGGCAAGAGAGAGAGAGAGAGAGTGAACAGAGAGAGAGAGAGAGAGAATTCGAGGAGAGGAGAAGAGTATCAAAAGACAGTACGAGTGGGGGGGGAGATTTTTCCCTTTGGTCAATCACTACTCGGAAATTTGAATCAGGGGAAAAGGGCCAGAAAGTCCCCTTTCCTCAAGGAAGAAAACGCGCGCGCAAAAATCCCTCCACCCTTTTACGAAAGATCACCTGTCAAACATCTAAATTATGATAATATTATAACAAAATCGATACTTACTTATAATAACATCGCCCTCTCGCTCATAGTAGTTATATATTCCACACTCTCTCTCTCGCGCTAAAAAATCTACGAAAATTCACCTGTCACAAAACAAGTAATTAAATTTAGGTCAAACTGGCATAGCACTACTGACCTACATTTCGAAGATCGAGGTCACTGACCCGAGCTACAAATTGGGTCATGAACGAAAAGGCAAGACAAATGTCTGTAATACCGACCCCAGATAACGCATCGACCGACATGGCATAGAGGCAAAATTCAAAAACTTACATTAGAAACAGGTATATAGATTCGAATTAAATTAGAATTTTTTTAAATTTTACTAAAGTATCTAGGAAAAAGGAAGAATTATTTTCTTTGTTCAGAAACTAAGCCTACAAAAAATAATTGAAAAAGTTGTTCCTGCGTAACAACTTTTTAAAAAAGGGGGATGGTGTGACGTGGGGCTAAAGCCTACTTAGTAAATGCATACGCCATCTAGCGGCTTTAAGCATACATGCTCAAGTCAAATAGGGACTTACGTTACCGGTAATTGTTAAAAATTCTAAAAGCGCTAAATTGAAATTAAAACTTGAGGATCAGAACTGATAAGAAAATAAAAACAGAATATTCAAATCAAGCCGATCCCGTAGGACTGGAAATGAAACCCGAAACCCCAAAAATACAAAATAACGGTACGAAAACAGTAAAATGAAAACACAATGAATAAATTAAATAAATAAAACGTAAATTGGAAAAGAAAGCAAAAGAGGACCCCATAATCATAAATACTTATGTTCGCAAGGACACTTTATGCCTAAATAAAAGAAAAACCTTTTACCAGAAATAGAAAATGCATTAAAATCAAATTCCCACGAAATAAACTTCCAGATGTGTGAAAACTATGAAGCCAAATTCCCAAAGTGGTAAATTGCTTCTTTCCTTTTTTTTTATCTCTTTAAGTAAACACTTAAAGAAATCTAAATCACAGGACTTCTGGAGATATTAAGATACAAGCACGTAAAGTTGAAAAGACCATTTTCCCAAGACCCTAAGCTATAAAACGTAACTTGAACCCCTTTTTATGGCATTTTTTATGAAGGCTCCAGGCCCTTTCTCATAAACCGAAGGAACAAAAAAAAGGGTCCTATTGTCTACAAAACACATGTAGTCAACAGCAGAAAATCGAGTCACCAGATAACTTACCCCAGTGCTCATATTCCAATATTTATGACTTAGGGAACGTCTCCACTTACGCCCCAACAAATCGACATCTGAAAGCCAAATGTCAAACCAAAATTGACATGCCCAATTGCCCTTTTAAAATCACTTAACAAAGGGTGGTCCAAATAAGATTTTTATCGTTTTTCCTGGAAACTCTTCTTTTCTACACTATTATCCCCTCCCATACATAACCATTTTAAACCGGTTTTCTTGCGTAATAAGGGCGTGGGCAAACTTTCCTTCCTAAATTGCGATTGGCTTAGTTCTTTACTAAATTCAATTATATGACCCATGATAGGCTAACCCAATTTTTCCTAGGCGTGGCCTAGCCATATAAAACCAGCTATGCGCCGTTTTTTTAGACAGATCTAGATTTTTCTCTCGAACAAAAATCGATTTCGGACCTCCGGAAAAATCATTTTTGTGAGTTTAAACTCGCATTTCCATATTTCTACCATTATTATTGTGATCTTTAAAACTAGATATCGAGAATATAAAGAGACAAATAATAAAATAATAAAACTAATTTCGGTTCGTCGTTTAAACATTGTGAGTGTGTGACTCAAAATATGGATAACATGTGAAATTGTGATTCGTCGAAATTTAATTCATTACAACCTAACTTATGCAAGCGAAATACAACCAGTGTTCCCAAAAGTGAAATTAACAAGTGTTTTATTCGTATGAACCCTTTGTTTTTCCTTTGTATTTATTTCCAGGGGAACAACTTATGTTCTAAGACAGGCAATGAACTCGAATAGTGAACAATATAGAAAAGGAATTAACAACATTTTAAATTTACCGCGACATAGATAACGTTAAATTCTTCCTTATCGACTATCAAAACTAAATTATAAATTGTCGACATCCGAGTTGGACGTCACACTACTGATGCCAATTGTTACGTCCTACCTTTCGGATCCACCGAATAATATAAAGAATTATTCTTTGATTGGTGGATTCCTTTTCTAGTCGTAAGGTTCCCTGCTGACTGGAGTTGATTTGAAAATCAACTACCGCGGTTATTTGAATACTTATAATAATCACAGGCGATGAAATTAAGATTCTCACAAGTTAAATGTCATTTTAAATGTATAACTTTATTCACTAAATTTTACACATTAATCCATGGGACACACACACACACACACACAAGTTAATATAAACTTTTTATTATTACTATTATTAAATTCTATATCTAACTTCACTTAATGTTAGATATAAACTAGATTCGACAACTACACTAAGTTACGCGGAACTTATACATTTTAGATTCTACTTTCTATATCAAATATTTAATATTTAAGATCTCGAGTGACGCGGGTTCAATGAGTATCAACGATTCAAGGATATCTGCCGTTCCTCCCCGAGTCACATATATTTATAACTTTGTATTTTTGGATTACGTGCAAGGGTAGCATTAGAGTAGGGGAGTCAAGTGCAACCCCTTGACGTTGAGCCTGACCAATAGGAGCTCGCTAACGAGTATCGTAACGTATCAAGCTGACCACGTAGGCCCGGCGTACGTGACTTTTAATAAGGCTACATTTTCATGTATACTATTTTATCTTATTAGGTATATGAAGGAAATTATTTTATCCTAAAATTAAAGAAGAAGAGAGAGAGAATGTTGAAGAGTTTATACTAACATTCTAAATAACCTTGATATGCAATTTCATAAAACAATTATTAATTTTTTATACGAATTTAAATTAAATCGTATCTTACGATAAAGAAAGTTTCTTCTTTATCGACTGAGATTATAAAATCAACGAGATTAATCGACGGCAATACGCAAGCCGTCACACCAATTATGAAAATTTTCCTGGAAGGTGAGAGCGCAGAGAGAAGGTTCTCTATACGGTGAGAGCCACTGTTGGGGGAATGAATGGTTCTGAAGTCCAGTAGATGGCGACACAATTGTCGAAATAACGAAAGTATGAACTCTTCGTATTTTTGACCCTCTCTCTTTTCTTTCCTTATACTAATTTTTCACATCCAACTTCTTATTATTTTTAATAATTTTTATACAGAAAAAAAGTCAATTGCAGAATTAATTTTTCCTTTCAATTGCCATACATCTTTCGAAAAAATACCATTGCTGACCATAATTTTGATTTGATCGTTTGAAAGAAAAAATATAATAATAATATCAAAGAATTAGGAGGTGTTTATTTAAAATTTGAGAATTTTAAATACTTTTCATTCAGCTCTTCTTTACAATTTTACCTTACTGACAATAATTATATTGGTTTAGCTGTTTCAATATCACTTTTATTATTTCTAATAATTTCTTTCCAGAAAAAACTCAATAATCAGAGTTAATTTTTCATTAAAATATTTGGCCGTGGAACTTTCAAAAGAAATTTCTTAACACTTTCTTGTAGGAGAGTAATTATTTGTCAACAGTTTAACGTAGTTATGTTGTATAGCGTTTTCTAATTTTACACCGAAACAGGCAAAGATATTAATACATAATCACCTTATGTTTAACACAATTTCCATACAAAACATAAGGAGAGGGTTAACGCAAGCCAAGATAATTATGCTTAATCATTTAAAACTAACGTTATGAAGAAAAACGGTAAAATTGTGCAAGTAGGAAAACGTAGATGAATAAAAAATATGCGTTTATAATGTTTTTAAAGAACTAGACAGTTAATGCCTAATTAACTGGCAACTTTTAAGAACACTCATCAATATGCACGAAAGTCTCATCTTTAATATGTCTTTCATCTCATATTTTAGAGATTGTTTACTGCTGAATAATTCAAAAAATTCACTGAAAAAATGCGTAAAATTATTTAAAAATGCATATCTGGCAGGTCTTCTAAGAGTCAGAAGGCAGGAGTGTACGGAAATTTCTTTTAAAACTGATCTTCGTTTTGCTGATATTATAGCATTTGTTATTAGTAGACGTTATAGAATATATAATTGAACTTTAATATTTTAATTAATAATATCCATGTAGTTACACCTTATAGCCACTGCATATGTCCCAGTGCGTGCGCATTATGTTTTTTCATGCTTAAATGTCATTTTGTCTTCGTGTGAAATGTCGTGTAACCAACAACCTCGAGGTTTACCGAACGCTGCGCTCTCGGCAATGTT
>NC_046666.1:83339393-83341542 GCF_010883055.1 Belonocnema kinseyi | reverse complement strand
TCCAAGCCTCAAACTCTCCCTACAATTCTCCCTTATGGATCGTGCCAAAAAGGGCTGATACTCAAGGAAATAAGAGATGGAGGATGGTGATTGATTATCGTGATCTTAATGAAAAAACTGTGGGGGATGCTTACCCCTTGCCACACATTACTGTAATTTTGGAACAACTCGGTGGTGCAAGTTATTTCTCAATTCTTGATCTCGCGTCTGGATTTCATCAAATTCCATTAGACTCCGATTCAAGAGAGAAAACAGCATTTTCTACTGCATTCGCACATTTAGAGTTTACTCGAATGCCGTTTGGACTAAAAAATGCACCCGCCACATTTCAACGTGTTATGGACCGAGTGTTGACTGGTTTACAAGGTATAGAACTATTTGTCTATATGGACGATATAGTTATTTATACCAAATCCTTAGAGGAATATCATTGCAAATTGAGTGCCTTATTAGGACGACTCAAAACTGCTGGATTAACCCTCCAACCCGATAAATGTCAATTCTTAAGACAAGAAATAACTTATTTAGGTCATATTATAACTAGAAATGGCGTAAAACCACACTCAAGGAAAATTACAGCCGTAAAAAATTTTCCATTTCCAAAACGAGTAAAAAATATTAAACAATTTTTAGGACTCATTGGATACTATCGTAGATTCATCCAAGATTTTGCAAAAATAGCGAAACCTCTGACTGAACTTACTAAGAAAAACGTTCCTTTTAACTGGACCTCGGCTTAACAACTAGCTTTTGAAACTTTAAGAGATATAATTTGCACTGAACCAATTTTACAATATCCAGATTTCACCCAAGAATTTTTAGTCGCTACCGATGCATCAAATTACGCATTAGGTGCTGTTTTGAGTCAAGGGAAAATTGGAGAGGATTTATCTATTTCATTCGCTTCCCGTTGTTTGAATAATGCGGAAGTAAACTATTCAACCACCGAGAAGGAATTATTAGCCATAGTTTTTGCAGTAATGCATTTTAGACCTTATTTGTATGATCGAAAATTTACCTTGTTAACAGACCACCGACCTTTAGTGTGGATACATAAATTAAAAGAACCGGCTTCCTGACTGGCACGTTGGAAAATAAAATTAAGCTCGTACGATTATGAAATAGTGTACAAACCCGGAAAAATAAATTGCAATGCCGACGCGTTGTCTCGGAACCCTCATAGTTCAGACACCACGTGCGAGGTCGAGCACGGTCTTCCCCCTCCCGCGCCTTCGTGCCAGGTCTTGGTAGTCATGACCCAAGGACTAGACAGCGAGGCGCCGGATTCGGCCACCGAGCCGACTAAGTGCGAGGAACAAAGAGAGAAAATTGAAAGTATGATAGAGTACGTCTTACTCGGGAGAGGGTTAGAAGCCCCGGGCAGTGGTTATATTGGTTGGAAAGACTGTGAGTCAATAGATTTAGATCGATCTGATAGTAGTATGTTTGAAACCGCATCAGATAAGGATGACGAAACTAAAGCATCTCAGGTACAGCGCTGCACTCGTACCAGACACGACAAGGTAGCTGCTGAGGGCTCGTTTAGGGACCCCCGTAACGTAATCCGTGCCTCTGGAAAGTGAATTTACATTTCGTGGATCCGTGCAATTAAAATTGCGCTACCACTGCACTGGAGACCAGGTCTAGAACTTGCTCTCCGGTGGCTTTACCAGATTTAGGGAACCCAAAAGATACGGTAGGCAAATTGTGTACCATTTCACAGCTAACTCCGAGTGGGATGAGGGAGGAGAGTACTGGTAGCATGGAAGACGACACTTATCTCGCAACGAAGACGCAGTTTTTACCACGCAAGGAAGACGAGGATAATTTTGACCTCGCCTCTCGTTCCGACGAAGGTAGCGTACTCTCGAAATGTGAAAATATGGAGACAGAACCAGAAAAGGACAGTGAAGTCCAAATGTTTAAAAATGTATTTGTTGCGATAGATGGATGCTTGGAATATAGTAAAGATAAAATTTTTATGGGAAATGGACATGTAGCCCACTTTATCTCGGTGGATTGTAACCTAAATTCTCCCATCAGTCAAGAGTTAATAAAAAATAAGATGATAGTCGAAAATGATTTAAAAGCTCAGAAACTCGTCCTTGGTGAGACGACTGTGTTTAACGTAGGCGGACGTTATATCTTT
>NC_046666.1:83334919-83339293 GCF_010883055.1 Belonocnema kinseyi | reverse complement strand
AAATTGGAGAAAATTAGAAAAAAGGATTTCAAATTGGTTAATATTTTCTGTTCTCTCTCTATCTCTTTATTTGAAATTTCAAAATTTAAAGAATTTAAAGAATATTTCTTACTACTGATAACAGTGTGATGAATTTTTAATACGTATCGTTTTTGCTAGTGAAGAATTATAAAAAATTAGAAAGCAAAAACAAAATTTTTCGGCTGATTACAATATTTTTGAACTTCATTCAAAAAACATTTTCTTTATGCTGCAAAAATTTGAATTTGCTGAATCAAAAATTTCTTATCTTGCAAAAATGACACCTATTCTTTTTCTTCTATGAGAAGACAACATTTTGTGGGTTTTAGAACGTTCCAAAATTGCGGAAAATTCAAAATTCCTAAATAACGTAAACTATTTTTCCCTAAAAAATTAAAACAATAACATTTTTCCCTTCGTTCAAGATACAGAAATTTCATATTCGAAGTATTCAAATATTTCAGAATATGTGCATATGGCATAATCATGTACAAGCTAATCGGCAGATGCAAGAACAATGAGTGAAGGGGCACAAATAAGAATCAAGAAATAAAACAGATCATAGATTGTTATAATAGTAGTGATCGATAGCAATTTGTAGCTGCCCTAAGACCTAAAAATAGTTTCTGGTCATGTATATGAGGTCCGTTGTTAAATGGAAAGGTAATGGAAAAAATTAAGCCCGGTCGACCCGAACCATAAGCGATTTCATTATATTTAGCAGGTAAAGGATGCAGGTGGGGCGATTACCGTCTCGGTAGCGGAGCGGCTAATCTGGAGTGAATATAAAGGGACCAAAAATGTTCTGTTCATAAACAGAAAGTTTCTTTGCAGTTTTGTCCATTTCTGGTCCTTCTGAGTAATACATTATTTCTAGGTTCAGGAATATTTATATGTAGACTTAATGATTGAGTCCTGAGCTTTTCGAAAACTGCACCCTAATTAAGGCATCGATTAGTTATCAAATGAGCCCTTACCTACTCACCTATATATAATATAGAGAAGCGTTAAGAATGAAGTAATCATTTTTAACTTACAGCATTTAAAATTACAACATTTAAACTTAAATTTAGTTTGAAATTACAACTTTAAATTAATGTGCATTATTTCCATCATTAATAACATTCTTTAAATTTAACTATTCGAGGCCATAACACTTGGAAAGTTTTTAGGCATAGGATTTTCAAACGCAATCATTAGAAATGAAAAATTGTTGGATAATTGCATTCTATAATATTAAAAAATGGTAAAATTTCAAATTAAAAACTCAACATTTCATCTTTGTTAATTTAAATAATTAAAAATAAAAAAATACTTTTGCTAGAGGACTTATTTTCACCACTAATATTTCAAATCTGTCTGTATGACTGTTATAAATATTTATAAAATCTTTTTTTTATCACTTAGCAAGAACATAAACCATTCTTCGATTTGAGAGTAATCAATTTACTTATAATATTATAGTTAACAATGTGTTAGCAATGTGACAAAACGACTCAGTGTTCAGTGAGCTCAGTGTTGATCGATACTATCCAACACTATCGACGCCATATTGGCTACTCTCAGCTGCTCCCTTGGCTACTCTCAGCTGATCTCTTGGCTCCTCTTCTAAAATCGCCGAAATCCGTTAAAGTCTTTGCGCATCGTATTTCGCGCACGCCTTTCTGCCAGCAGAAATTGCAATGTTTCACAGATAAAATGTTAATTACAACAAATTACTCCTTCCCTACCGAAAAGAATCTTTGAGTATATACTAAAAATTCTTTAGGTGAAAGAATCTCAGAGAAATTCTCCGCAGGCACTCAGGTAGATATTTTTAAAGGTCCAGGAAGCTCGTTTAAACTTTAAATAGTCTGAAGACTTTAAAATATCCTTTCCGAAATTGAAATAAGAATACGATAATAAATAACAAGCAGAGAGGCTATCTCAATAGAGTAGCCGACACTCAAGGGTCCTTTGTTAAGCTTTCGGATTAAAATTTACAAGTAAATTTTTTTTAATTTCATAGTTAACAGCCTAAAATATAATAATTCGGAATCTATGGGTTTCGATGACTTCAGATATATAACTTTTTTTTTTTAATGCTTAAAATTGGAATTAATAGAACGTTTCTCGTAAATGGAATGAGATACGCCAAAAAAGACAACATTTTTGAATTCAACTAGAAAATTGTATATCAGTATATAAGTTATAGTTATAAATAAGTATAATGAGAAAATTTATAAATTAAAAAAAAGTGTTAATAATTTGAAGAGAAATTTAAAAAGGGAGAGCAGATTAGCCACGACCAACTACTGTAAATAACTCTGTCCGCCCCGTACGTGCGAATACAAAAGGAACATTATAATACCGTCGCACTACTCTTAAAAGGACCACTAAAAGGATCTTGAAAAGGAACCAAATCTCTCAAACTATCTCCGAGACTATGTTGTTTCAAATCGACTTTGTTTATCTACTCAAATGGGCCAGGCTATTTCGCTAAAGAAAACTCAGAGATTTCTTTCGGTAGGGTTGTGATGATGATTTCTAAAATTTAGATAATTAATAGGCTAGATCCTTTACAAAAAACGTACGGAAACGTCCGCCGGCGGTTTGCCAGTACATAATCAGTACAAGGCAGCATTGTGAAGCGTTACCAGCCAGTAATGGCCGCGTACAGATGCCCAGTACTGTCACTCCAGCAATATGTACTAGGCTAGCACTGCTAGCACAAATTTCAATAATTGATATTGATATTAAAAACATACTTGGTTACAGTTACCCTACTTTTGAGGAATAATTTCACGGCTTGTAACGATTATTTAACAATAAAAAAATAAGATTCTTATAATAAAAACGGCGTTTTCCAGTATAATGAGAAATTTCAATCCAAATTTGTATTTGATATCAAGTATATTTCGAAATTATCTCCACCATACGTTTCGATCAGACGAAAATTGAAAAAGAGGATTTTCAACGTCTCAAACTTTATTTCGACTCCTCACGGTTAGTTAATGAAAAACTATTGTTAACAATTATTACTTGTGCGGTATGCTTCGATTCGTAAAAGAGTCAGGAACCCGGTAATAAGCGTTACATTCAGAAAAATTAAGAATTTCTATTTCTATGAATACACAATTTTTCCTCCGTCTAAAAATCCTCCAACGGGAACAGAAAAAGTGAAAATCCTATTCCTTTCAATCGACTTAGTAAAATTTAACGAAATCATTTATTTAACCTATGTTTTATTAATAAATTTATTTTGTGAACTTATTAGAAAGAATTAAATAATCTCGAAATCTGAACACTTTTGGGGAATAGAAGACATCTCTGTGATGTTATCTGTTGGTACAATTACAAGGATGAAAACACGTTCCCTTTTGGGAAATAGGAACCTATGCGGCTGAGATTGAAAATATTGACCGATTTTTGTCAAGCTTTTTTTGACTTGCTCAGAATAATATAACAATGCTAATGCAGTATATTAAAAGTTTATTAATTAATATTATACAAAATTTGGACTTTTTTCCGCTGTGTCTTATCTCAAACAATGGGAAGGTCTCGCGAGGCCTAAAACCGTCCGCTCGACAAACTACCACCCGCCGCAACCCGTGCAGAAATTTTGATCTGGCCCCGGGCTTGGCCAGACCGGGCCGGGTCGGGCCCATATCGGGATTCCTGGTCGGGGCCAGACCGCGGATGAAACACACGCCCATGTCGGGACTCTTGATCGAGAAATCCGATCGGTGCCCGATCGGTCTCATAATAATACATTTTATGCATTTCGCTAATAAAAAGAGATTTATAAAGTATAAATATTATTATTTATTAAATATCAAAATGACCTTAAGTTAATTCTATTTAACTACAACCTTAAAAAAGTGTTTTTTAGTGTAGGGTCCTTTGCTTTCGATGGCTACCCCAATCTTTGGAATTTCCAATGATTGTTCCAATATGACTTAGAGTCGGAAAATGGCTGGGAATTTGTTGAAATAGAGAAAATCCAAGAAACGACAGTGATGATGACATCATTCAGCTCACAATGCGTAATTTAAAAATCGTTTACTTTAGAAATTTTTCATTTTAGGTTTTCATTTTTAATTTAGATAATTTCAAAATGCAGTCTTGAAGACTTAATAAACTAAAAATTAAAACCGTTTGAAGTTGAGAATTTTGTATAAAAAATATTTGTATTTTATTAACAGTAAATATAAATAAATTATTTTTAAAATGAATATGTAATTTAGGTATTAAAAGGGAACAATGATTCACTTTACAAAACGATTCGAAATCCGCTCAAGATTCAGAATTTTCCAGATTTTAACGTGGAAAAAATTAACTGTTTCAATTCGAAATCTCAGTCATTAAATAATG
>NC_046666.1:83325769-83334819 GCF_010883055.1 Belonocnema kinseyi | reverse complement strand
TTGAAACTGAATTGTTTAATATAGAAAGCCTTGAATCGTTAAAATTTGGAAGAGCTTTTAAACTTCGAACGTTTCAATTTTGATGGTTCTTTTTTTAAAAAAATGTTACATTTGTAAGTGAAATTATTGAATTTAGTTGTTCAAATAGCAATTGAAAACTTATTAATTGTATAGAAAAAATTGAATTATTTTAAAACGCAAAACTTCTTGGTACGATTCGTAGGAAAATTGAAAATAATTTTACAGCTTGGAATTTTATTTAAAAATAATATTCAAAAAGATTTTAAGATTTCCAAGATTGTTAAAAAAGAATGTGGAAGATTTAAAGAATTTTCTTTAATTTTCCAGGGGTTTCTAAATGTTATAGGGAACTTTCTTTTCATTTTAAAAGATATCTAAAAATTCTAAAAAAAATTTAAAATAAGTTTAACGTTGAATAAATTTAAAACAACTTCTACATTTCTCAAGATTTTGAAATAAAATTTTGAAGCCTTACATGAATGTTTAAAGGATTAAGTTCAACAAATTAAATTTTTAAATTTTTAACGTATTTAGCTTGAAATTTTTAAAAATAATATAATTAAAAAAAATTTAAAGTTCACTGATTCTTTTAATATACACCTTTCAAAATGATATCGTGAATTTATTTAGCTTAAAATCGTTAAGAATAATATAATTAAAAATTTTTTTTTAATTCATTGATTCTTTAATTCACACCTTTGAAAATGATAACGTGTATTTATATTTTTAGAATTGAATCTGACTCTTTAAACTCATTATTTTTTTTAAATTCTAAATTTTGCAATTTATGTGCATTTCATGTGAAGTTGTTTAATTGAAAAGTGTTAGAGCCTTTCATTTTTTACGTTTACATTACTGAGCAATTGAATAAAACATTTTTTAATTAAAAAACTCTTACAATTCAATTTCAAAAGTTTAAAAAGTAACAGTTTAATTTTGAGTGCTTTAATTGGTAGATTATTTTTTGTTACTGCAAATGGAAAAATGTTTAGCTTTAGAGTTCGATTTTTTTTATTTTATTGATCGTGAAATCAATCAATCAATTTTCCTGGCGAAAATTAAGATGATTCGAAAATAAATGTTAAGTATCGGAAAATTAGATATATATTAGGGGTTTAATTGTTACAAGTATTTACGGCAGGGAAGTGGAAGAAAAGATGATGTTAATATACAAGAACCACAATAGCCAAGTGCAGAAAAGAAACTAAGGTGACAGAATTAGAAAAATTGGATTTTTACGCATTTACGTTGAGCATTCACAGGAAAAATTATACTTTTTTCATAAATATTTATGCAGTGCTCCCAACGAAAGCTTCTTACTTCACTACACATGCGTCGCACTCGGCATCTGGTTAGTTACTATTCGCGCGCCGTTTAAGATGCTAAAAAATAGTATTTTTATAGTTTATTATAAATAAAGACATTTCGACTTATAAAAATGTTCATTACATCGATATCAATGAATCTTCATAAGAGTAAAAATGAATCAAATACATATTCTGTGAATTAAAATTATCCTTTAGATTGTGTACAGAATATGTATTTAATTAATTTTTATTTATTTTTTTTATCAAGATTCATGAATTTCTATCTAATGGCATTTTTAAAAGTATAAATGCCATTATTTATGATAAAGAATAGAAATAATGTATTTTAGCATTTTAAACTGCGCGCAAATAGCAACCAATTAGACGTCGAGTGTAACGCATGCGCGGTTGAGAAAGGATCTCTTGTTGGGAGCACTTGATCGATTGGTATTTTGATTCTACTTGATTCTGAAATTCATGCTATGAAAAGGTGTCCTTAATTTATTTTGATAATGAATTTACTATTTAAAAAAATCTGAAATGCACTTTTGATTTTATCACATATTCTATTATGATAAGATCACTATTTTTGGAGATTACCTATTTTGACTATTATTAGTTAACATATTTTATAACATATTTTATCATTTTAACTCTACATTAAATTAATAAGAAATTAATATACATGGATAAAATAGTACAAAACAATATAAACAATATGATAAATATGTTGATAAAATGATTGACTTTTCACTGATAAAATTATTTTACCTAAAACTGTGTTGATATCAGCCGGAAATTCATTTTCAAGTGGATCCAAATTTTCTGCTTCGTTCAAATTCATCAATTGAACGGGTTGGATAGTATTAACTTCCGGATCACTTACATTTCCATCTATAATAATTTCATTCGTATTGATTAAAAAAATAAAATTTAATTGATGATCACTTTATTTGAGGTTAGGTTTCAATTAGCTCCAGAGCTTAATTACTTACTTTCATTTTCCTCACGCACGTTTCGAGGTATACTGATTAGTGTTCGGTGCCTCCGAACACGTGGCGTACTTGCCTTAGGCATTCTCGATCATTTAGAAAATATTATAAACGAATAATATTTCAATTTCACTGCACTATCACTCAAGGTGACGGTCTCCTGATGATGGCTTTCTCCCAGGCAATTTTTTTCAAACTTTCTTTACTACGTACCCTTTTTTTCTGAAAATAGTCCAACTATGATTGGCTGTCAAAAATTTTTTTTGTTACTCACAAGCTTCACCCTTTTGGACGTGCTTATCATATTTCTGTCTCTCTCGCACACTCAACTCAGAGTTTCCACGCTAGTATACAGCCCTCTTAATCATAACACTGCATGCTAAGATTCACTCAATGCAAAATCTTTTGACAATAACCCACCGACTTGGCCATCTAAGAAAATTTAAATTTGATAAAACCTTAAGTTGAAATATTTTGTCACAAGAATTTTTAATAACAGTGGTTATTGTTAACTTTTATAATATTTTTGTGACTATCAGTCATTCGTCCAACAGCTTAAAACATTTCAAGTCCAAAAAAAAATTTCTATGCGAAAGGGCCAACATTTTAAATCTGCTTATTTAATTTGTTTACAAAAGTTTATATTATTATATTTTCTCTAATATTATTAAATATTTATTTATTAAAGGAATACATGAAGTCGTTCTGACCATTGTAGGAAATTATAATTTGAAAAATTTCCTATTATAATCTTTTGCCACAAAAATTGTGTATGACATTCATAAAATTAGTTTAGAACAAATAAATGGAATAATAAACAAATTATTCGTATTCTATGAGTCCCTAAACATTCAATCAAGACAATATAAAGTTTTCCTGATCAATTATTGAAACGAAACAAATTTTTATGTAGAAAATTTTAATTTTTCCATACTTATAGGTGACAAAAGTTTGGAGAGTCAAAATTTATAGAATTTAATAATCTTTAATTTAAAACAAAATATTCAAAATCGCAAGAAAATTGAAGGCTTTGGACATTTCTGAATGAAAAAAGGAATTTCCTCCAACTGTGCGTCATGGGTATAGTACGTTTGTTTATAGAGTTTAATAGCTTATAGTCTGTTTATTTTAGAACTGAGGTTTGCAATGATATAATTAACTATTTAATTAAAAATCTCCTTTAAATAAAAATTTATTAATACAATTATAAGGGATTGTATGCAGCGAGAAAAAAGCTTTCAAGAGTAAGCAACAAATAAATTATTGAACTGTATAAATGTATATATGATCTCGGTTCAATTTAAATAAATATATACATTATATTAAATAATATTAAATAATATTAAATCCATTTTCTCATTTATCAGTCCTGTCATTGACTTTTTACCAAATTATTCTCTATAATCATTTTAATTAAAATTACCATTATTTTTTAAAATATTTCCTTCAAAACTTGAAATTTTTAAGATTTTAAAGGTACAAAGATTCTTTACTTTGCAACTTCAGTTGTAGTCTTACATATTTTAATTATTATTATATTTATATAGGCTATAAGTGATATATTGTTCATTAATTCTTCTGATCATGTATATATTTTAAATAATTTTGTCGTTGAGGTCTTAAATATTATTAATTTTTTATTAGCTGCATTCATAATTTTAACAATAAATATTTTTTTTTCAATTAGAATTAATAATAAAATTAATAATATCAGCAAAATAAATCATAGA
Source organism: Belonocnema kinseyi (assembly GCF_010883055.1). Lineage (NCBI taxonomy): Eukaryota > Metazoa > Arthropoda > Insecta > Hymenoptera > Cynipidae > Belonocnema > Belonocnema kinseyi. The sequence continues at coordinate 83,330,769 of NC_046666.1, read as the reverse complement.
AATTTGAAGTTCGAACTGCATTCAAAATGTATCTCAAAATTAAATTTTATTCATATTAAAATACATATTTTTATGAATTTCTTTTTTTAAATAATTAGCAATAATTACTCTAATTTTTCAAATATATAACTTTTTGTTTATTTGCAAACAGCATCAAGTTCTTGATTATTTTTGCTTTTTCTTAACTTAAAATTATTTCTTGAAAAAAAGATCCTACTCCTTCTTCACTCCATTGGGAATCGAACCGCAAAACTTCTGATTTCCGGTCAGGTGCTTTTCCAATTAAGCTATTAGAGGGATCAGAATAAGAACTCTTAATTCAAGAAAATAACGCTAATTTTTAGCTAGGTGTTAATGGTACAAGTAATTATTTTTAAATTTATCTGCTATATCATCAGAGATTTTACCTTACCGACAATAGATCAACCCTCCAAACCATGAAGACAGAAAATCTACACAATATCGATTAAGTTAAGAATCTTCAATAACAAAAAATGCTTAAGGGCATGTGACACAGCTAAATACCTATATTACCGACCACAGTTTTTCAGTTCACTGAATGTATTTTTGAACCTAAGAACTTTTTTCGTAAGTAAAAATCAAGCTGAAACTTTGGGAAATGTATTAAAGTACAATAAAGTACGTTTAGGTACTGCATTTTGGTAGGAACTTCACTGAAAATTATTTCATCTTTTTTCTGAACCTCAACATTTTTTGAACGTTCGAACTTTTTTTATACATAAAATATCAGCCTCAAACTTTGAGAAATTCAAGAGCCAAAAGAAAACTACGTTTAAGTACAAAGCTTAATAATAAAAGATGTAAAAAAATATATTTCAACAATCGATTCCAACGGCATCAGCCGGTAACGTTGTACACGAAAATACGAAACCGGCGGCCACTAGACGAGGCTCTAGAGGGTTCATATTTTCGTGTACAACGTTACCGGCTGATGCCGTTGGAATTGTTTGTTGAAATATATTTTTTTACATCTTTTATTATTAAGCTTTGTACTTAAACGTAGTTTTTTTTCGGCTCTTGCATTTCTCAAAGTTTTAGGCCGATATTTTATATATAAAAAAAGTTGATACGTTCAAAAAATGTTGAGGTTCAGAAAAAAGATGAAATAATTTTCAGTGAAGTTTCTATCAAAATGTAGTACCTAAACGTACTTTATTGTACCCTACTACATTTCCCAAAGTTTCAGCTCGATATTTTATTTACAAAAAAAGTTCTTAGGTTCAAAAAAACATTCAGTGAACTGAAAAACTGTGGTCGGTAATATAGGTATTTAGCTGTGTCACATGCCCTTAAAGTCTTAATAAGACTAGATGGAAAATAATACTTTTCAAATTAAAATTATTTTTTGAAAAAAAGGTTTCCAATGGTGTGAAGATGGAGTAGGATCTTTTTTCAACAAATAATTTTTATTTGAAAAATATTATTTTCCATCTAGTCTTATTAAGACTTTAAGCATTTTCTGTTATTGAAGATTTTTAACTTGATCGATATTGTGTAGATTTTCTGCCTTCATGGTTTGGAGGGTTGATCTATTGTCGGTAAAGTACAATCTCTGATGATATAGCAGATAAATTTAAAAATAATTGCTTTTTCTGAATGCAATTCAATGAAAAAGCCGGACCTACTTTTTGTGGCGCCATCTGTCGGTTTCGTTTCACCGATATTTCCCCAAAGATATAATATATTTGATTTCCCCTCCGGATCGTAAGAAAACTACTATCAGAGATGAGTTGGGAGATTGCTCATGTAATGGAATAAGAGACTATAAATTATGACTTATAATTTTATTGCATTACGAGAAAAAGTTTTATGTTCACCGATTTTTTAATGACTGATAAGTTTTATTTATTTTGATTATGACAGAGCTAAACATTTTTCTCTTTAAAATGTTGAATGCTATCAAAATTAAAAATTCTGTATAAAATCAAGCAGAAGATAAAGCCAATTTATCCATTTTATAAAGAATTTTGAGATTTCTTTAAAAACAAAAAAATAGTATATTGTCAATTATAATACCTTAAAATTTTCTCTGAAACGCTTGAATTAAGTAAATATTATCACATATGTTTATCAGTTACAGATTGTATTAATTAATATACAGTTTGTAGCTCAAATAAAAAATTTTATTAAACAGTTTTTTATGCTGAAAATACAAAAAATGTAAAAAAGTGGTTTTTCCAAACTCGTCAAACAATTCTCATAATATGAGATACCCCAGGAAATAGCTAACAAAATGCAAGATAAATACGGAGAAAAATAGATGTTAGCACAGACTATCTAGATATTAATAGGTAATATCTTAAGCGATTTAACTATGGGATATTGTCATGACAATATCCAAGATATTAAAGGGCAGGATCTAAAATATTCAAGAAATATTTTTTAATTGTGCAAAAATTACCTGTAAAGCATGCCATTTTCTGTAAAATGCAAAAGAATGTTAATATCGTAGTCCTCTGTTTTGAAAATGCGAATCCTCAAGCATTCGCCTTTTTGCATAATTATGCGATTTTTGTGTTAAACAGATAACACACTGTTCAAGGCTAATATGAAAGATGTCTGTAGCTGCGTTCTCATTTTCTTAAGAAAATTATAACATATCCAAAAACATTTCATCCATTTTGCACCAAAACTTATAGTGCAATAGATATCCGAAAAACCACAATACACAAGATGAAAGCTCAAGATACAGACAAAGCGGGGTTAAAATCTGTTGTCGCTACGCCAAATGTCAGCGACCTTGCTCCGATAAAATTTACTTTTTTAATATCTTAGATATTAACTGTTAATATCACACAGTTTATACTTTCCATATAAACAGATATTACCCCGATATTATGCCGTAATATCTATATATTATGGTTAAATATCAAAGTTTTTAATATTTGCTTTTCAATATCTATTTTTCTCTGTGCCCCGTGCAACTATGCACTTACTATGCCTGACCTGTACAATGAAATTATGTCCGAGTTCGGGGCGGATTCCGGCAGGGTTGCCCTGCTTGTTTCCGAAATCTGGACAGGCTGCCCGGTCGGATTCTGGTTGGTTTCGTCACGCTGCGCTGGTTGGATCCCGGCAGGGTGTACCCAGTCGGCTCCCGGCCGTTTTACCTGATCGGACCCCGGATATAAATAGGGTAACCCGGTCGGAATCCGATCGGTTTTTGACTGGGCTCCTCGGTTGCATTTTACTGGAGCTTTTTTATCACAGCGAACATATTCTACCAACTGATAGAGATAAGAATCTTTCTCAGCACTTATTTCCACCTGTAAAAAGATATTGGAATTTCAATTCATAATAATAAATATTTTAACTACAAACATTGATTCAATGTGAGTACTAAAATATAGGTTCTAATTCTTCAGTTTCTGTAAGAAATTGCATTGTAAGAGATTAAAGTTTAATTGAATAACAAATTTACCTTGAGCGTAACTTAGTTTGCATAGGTTTTTTTACAAGAGATCAAATAAATTTCAGGGGTTTCACGTGACATCCTAACCTATGAAATTGGTTTAGAAACTTGATTTAACATTAACGTTGAAGAATATTAATAATGCTTACTTATTAACAAAATAATTAACTTACGTTTAAAAATACCCTTGCTCCAGAAAATTGGATACGATTTTGTGAAATTTAACAAATTTCCTAATGGATAACCTGGCGTCCACCGACGTTTTACTCCGTTTTTAGCATTAAAGACTCCGGAAGTCGCCGAATAGTTATTACGTGCAGGCATGATAACGTAATTCAAAACCTCGTTCGAAAAAGTTATTTCTCTTCTTATTACGTTTTTTGCTTATTCAAGATAATATATAAATACATTAAAAATAAGCAAAAATCGTATCACAAAAAAAAGTATAGTTTCACTGGGAAACTATGTTTGCAAATAAAAAAGAAGTTGGTCAACGATTTCGCAGGCACGGCAAGTCTGGGAACCGCAGAACCAAAAGTAGGAAAGCATATAATTAAAATTAGTTAAATTTTTTTTTCATAATTGATAAAAAAAACACCTAAAACACAAAAAATTGGTCTTTCGCCTGTCAGATATTTTCAAACGACCCACTTACGGCAGTCGTTTGTGGATATTTCTTAAGATGTTTTTAACGTTATGATACTTTTATTATGCACCATTTTTGACCCGACTGGGTCCCGGTGAGAACTCGATCAGATCCCGGCCGGGCAATTAACAAAATAGTATCCAGGTTTGACCCGGTCAGATTCTGGCCAGAAACCTTCTTCTGGGCGGGTCAAACCGGGCTATTTCTACACGGGCCATACCACGAAATTACTCCTTCTTCAAGGGCTACAAGTTAGTGATAGAACCAACAGAGTGGGTCTCTTAGTTTAGCTGATACCCCGTTTTCTCATATTACGAGAATATCTCATATTCGAGTACTCTCCTCTACTTTTACAGATTTATAATGTTTTAAAATGAAATTTAAGGTATGATATAATTAAAAATTTGTCATAAGGACTACCGCAGGATTTCGCCGGGAGTGGGTGCTAATCTGAAAAATTGCACCCGCTTCCAGCGAAATCGCGGTAAAATTTCAGCCACAACCACGTCTCACAACCGTGAGATAGGTGGTTACAGTCAGTAAAGGAATCAATACGACGATCCCGCAAAAGCCTCGTTCACCCTAAGAAAACGGAGCGACCCAAGCACAACCGCCTTCTGAATTTTTCCCGCAAGTGTTCTAGCATATTGTTGACACGCAGGGATGCTTTTTAGGCCATTAGCAAGTGAAAGCTTGGCACCTCCAAGAGCGCCGATGATAAGGACGATCAGTTTAACAGAATATTCCGGGTACAATCGTTGCAACTCCCTTATAAGGTATCGATACCTCTTTTTCTTTTCATTCTCCTTGGCTATGATATTTTTGTCAGCTGGTGCCGAAAATTCCATAACGAACATGGTTCGCTTCTCGAAGTCAAGAAGAACCATGTCAGGCCTCGAGTGAGCAACAGAAACAATTGTC
>NC_046666.1:83324577-83325669 GCF_010883055.1 Belonocnema kinseyi | reverse complement strand
ACCCATCAGCATTTGGCCCGTATTTTCACCTCATATTTGAAGTCGGAAGAGCCGATTCCAGAGTGGTTGGTGGAAGGGTGCACAATACTCCTGCCAAAAATAAGCATCTTAACTGACCCGAAGAACTACAGGCCAATAACTTGTCTGAAAATGCTTTATAAGATATTCACAGCTATCCTAAATGATAGGATTGTTCGGGCAATTGAACCTGTGTGGCAAGAAATGTATGAATAACGAGGCTTAAAGAAAGGCGTAGCCGGATGTCGGGAGAACCTGCTCATCGATAGATGTGTCTGCAAAGATGCAGCATTCTACCAGCGTGACCTATCGATGGCCTGGATTGATTATCGGAAAGCTTTCGATTCGACATCCCATAGACTTATCATCTGTCTTTTGGAAATCTTAAAGGTTCATCCGCCAATCGTTGGGTGCATAGAGAGATTGATGCCGCTTTGGAAAACCAGATTTACTATCTCATCTGGCAAAAATCGTGTGACAACTAACAAAGTCACTTTTCAGAGAGGTGTCTTTCAGGGCGACACCATAAGCCCACTCCTCTTTTGCCTTACATTATTGCCACTATCTCTAGCACTGCGCCATTCCGACAGGTACTTGTGCGGCAAACCTGCAGATCGAAAGTACAAGGTCACTCATGTATTTTACATGAACGATCTTAAGATCTATGGTAAAAACAGAGAGCAACTGCATCTAGCTCTGGGGATTGTCGAACGATATACTAAGGAAATTGGAATGGAATTTGGGTTAGCCAAATGCGCCAAAGTTTATTTGAAGCGAGGAAAAATTAATGGCATCCCTGAAGATCCTGAGCTTGTTGATAGAAGCGCCATACGACACCTTTGCGCTGGAGAGACTTATGCATAACTGGGCGTGTCACAGAGCCGCATTCAGGATGTGACATCTATAAAGGATACTCTCCGAAGCAGACACAAACGTCTCATCCGACAGATTTGGTCTCCCGAATTGTCGGCTAGGAACAAAGTATCTGCAACGAACATGCTTGCCGTCCCGGTACTACTCTATTCATTTGGAGTAGTTCCATGGACGAAGAACGAGCTCAGATCTCTTGATATC
>NC_046666.1:83320395-83324477 GCF_010883055.1 Belonocnema kinseyi | reverse complement strand
AAAATACTTTCAAAAACTTCATTGTTTATTATCAGTGGCGTTGTTTGTCAGGCAAAAGATTAATTCGATAAAAATGCTTGAACATTTCAAAATGTTACAAACTTTTTATTCAGAGCTTTTTAGAACATTATTATTAATTGTATGATTTAAATGATTGATGGCTATTTTGTCTTGAAAGTAGAATCGCATATTTTAGAAAATATAACTAATATATACACACAAAATACTACCTTAAAGTGTAAAGTTATTTAAATAAAATAGAAGAAACCAGTAATATAAGTACTAAATATTTTAATGTAACAAACACGATTGCAAATTCCTAAATATTAAACTGCAATCGGTTCTACAACATAGTCTTAAGTTTGAGAGATATATGACCCATATTTATGCAAGGCCTTTTAAGTTTAAACCCCTCAATTACTTGGGGGGAAAACCTAGAAAGAATTCTTCTGGAATTAAGTAAGAACCGTATATATCTTTGGGCAGTCGTCATTTCCTCCACGGCTACCTGCGTACCCTTCCCCTTCCAGTGTGCAGCGACACTACCCCCTCAGAGGATTCGAAGTTGCTCCAGGATCACGATGCTACGTCCCCTTTGGAGATAATCTCTTTGTCATCCAACTTATTTCTATTCCTATTTAAAGAATATCAGTATGTCCAAGAAAATCATTAAATATACATAATTAGATTATTTCCAATCTAATAATGTATAAATATGATATATGCACATTTTATGGAAAAAAAATTAAAAAATTTTCCAGTCTTGGTCAATTATACGTACAATACAATACAATTATAAGTAATGAATAAATAAAAACAATAAATACAATTTTCCACTTTTCAAGTTATCGTGGATTAATAATTGATTCAAGTTAACAAAAGTAAGTGTTTGAACAAATTATTATTATTATTGTGTGAGATAATAATTAATTTAAGTTAACAAACGTAAGTTTCGGCCCACAATGGTGACCCTGTTCCGGGGGTTTTAATCAATCTGCGAAAAGTACATAACATCTTGTAGGTACGCAGTCTTACAATTGAAAGTGTTATTCTTTGGTTAATATCTCAGATTCATAATTATGTACATTATTTGACTTAACATTTATATTTAATTTAATTTTCTTGATAACTATTGATAAATCATTTAGTATTATTAAAACAATGTATTTTAACGAAATACAACAGTGATGAAAAAAAATTAGAATGTAGTAGTAAAATTTTGTAACAAATTTTTTTAAAGTTGTCAGAAAACATTGCAGTCCCTTTAAAAGTGAACCTGTAGTAAAAAAATCAAATTATAAAAAACTTTGTAGTTGAATAATTATTTAAGTATTCTTTAAACAATGTTCTTTTCTTATCGATAATAAGCTTATTTTAAAAGGCGAACAATAATTGTTACTTTTACCAAAATAATTCTTATGGATAAAAGAAAATTTATTTTCTACTTTCACGAATTCTTTAGATACAATGATTAAATTTAAAAGCAGAATTATATAATTATATAACTACAATGCTCTTTTTTAGAAATTTATTTTTTACTACAGTGTGATTTTGGAAAAGCTTTCTTTCATAGAAATAATTTTAAAAGAGGAAATTCAGTACATTTCAATTTGAAAAATTGAAATTATGAACATTTTGACAAATTTAAATTTAAATATTTAAAGCTATACAAAACATTGTTAAAGAAAAATTTGTGTATAAAGAATCGAGGAAACATTTTTTAAAGTACAATGTTCCTCGCCAATCTGTATTCCTACTACTGTGAAAAAAATTGGCATCAACTTTTCGTTGATATAAGGAAAAGAAAAGTTTTAAAAATATATTTGAATAATTATTTAGCTACAAATTTTTTTTTTAATTTTGTATTTTTACTACAGAGCGGCTTTCAAGAGAAAAAATTTGACTTTCACAGATTTAATTCCTCATCATACCAGAAAAATTAATTAACTAACTCTATTTCTCTTATACATAAAAAGCTGTGTTTAAGGGTTTTAATACGAAAAAATTGGATTCAATATACATCGCTAAAAAATAATTTAAAAAGAGTTCTTTGATTGCAGTGTTTTCTGAAAACTTAAAAAAAATTTGTTTATAAATTTTGTTACAAGATTTTCCTACTACATTTTAATTGTTTTTTCATTAGTTGTTCTTCATTAAGAGATTTTTTTAAGAATAGTACTTTCATTTGTAAAAGAGGATACCTGCAAGAAATTATGTACTTTTCACAGATTTAAGAAAACTCACTGAGGATCGCCATTATGTGCCAAAACGTTTGAAACAAGTCAATTGTTTTCGATTCACTTGGCTTTAAACTCTAAAGACAACAATGTACATCAACAATTTCTACAAAACTAAGTTTTGAGGATAAATATCATCATAATAATTTTTGAAAAATGCGGTTTTTTTCTTAAATTTTCAACAGCTCTACCAACGAAAAAAACAATAGAAAATTGATTGAAAATTGCTTGATTAACTCAATGGCAAGGAAATAGGTGATTTGAGAGACAAAGGTATTATCAGAGATGAGTTCGGAGATTGCTCATGTATAATAAGAGACTCCGTCAAAATCCGACTGCTAAAAGCGCCCTCTTGGTTTGTGGGTCAACTCCTCGGAGTTACTTCGCAGTTTTCGGGATTTTTCAGACGTTCCGCGTCGGTAATTGCTTAAGTTAAAGAATTTTAAAAATGAGTTACCACCGCAGTTACAATTACAGGAGTTACCATAAATGTAAGTGATGTACTGCATATTTATTGACCACTTGAATATTAAGTATTTATTATATAATTATTCTAATGATTTACAATTATTAGTGAATAGTTATATAATGAAAATTAATTGTTTATTTTTAAAATTAAAATTTTAAATATTATATCATTACATAGCTATTTATATGCTATAAATCATAAATTATGACTTATAATTTTATTACATTACCGAAAAAAGTTTTATGTTCACCTATTTTTTAATGACTGATAAGTTTTATTTATTTTAATTATGACAGAGCTAAACATTTTTCTGTTTAAAATGTTGAATGCTATCAAAATTCAAAATTCTGTATAAAAGCTAGCAGAAGATAAAGCCAATTTATCCATTTTATTAAGAATTTTGAGATTTCTTTAGAAACAAAAGTAGTATATTGTCAATTATAATACCTTCAATTTTTCTCTAAAACACTAAAATTAAGTAACTATTAAAACATATGTTTATCAGTTACAGATTGTATTAATTAATATACAGTTTGTAGCTGAAATGCATATATAGAGGAGAGTACCCAAATATGAGAAACCAACTCTGTTTGGCGTGATTGTCGGAATTATATGTACTGAATTCAAAAGTAATATAGGTCATTTCAAAGGAAATTCAGTTTGTCATAAGGAGCTCAAATAAAAAATTTTATTAAAAATTTTTTCCATGCTGAAAATACAAAAAATGTAAGAAAGTGCTTTTTCCAAACTCGTCAAACTATTCTCACAATATAAGATACCCCAGGAAATAGCTAACAAAATGCAAAATAAAGTATTATTTTTAATGAAAAACTTCATTCTATGTTTCCGAAGTATAAATTTACTGCTATTTAGATATATTTAGTTTTTGCAGTAGTCACAAACATTTTTGTAATCAATTTCCCCCGCTCAGCCACAGTGTTATAAAAACCATAGGTATCTCATATTATGAGAAGGACACCGTGCAACTATGCAATTACTATGCCTGACCTATACAATGAAAAACTTCAACACCATCAATATTTTCCTGATTAGTTATTCAATCCCCATCACTCCAGACAAACTTTACTGCTAAATACATATTTAATGAATAATAAATAGGGTTTAAAGAATTCCCTTCCAAGAACTCGACCATCATCGATTTCACAAAAAGTTCGCCTATAATCTTTAGAAGCCCAATGAAAAATGGACTATACCACGAAATTACTCTTTCTTCAAGGGCTACAAGTTAATGATAGAACCAACAGAGTGGGTCTCTTAGTTTAGCTGATACCCCGTGTTCTCATATTACGAGAGTATCTCAAATTCGAGTACGCCCCCTACTTTTACAGATTTATAGTGTTTTAAAACCAAATTTA
>NC_046666.1:83311059-83320295 GCF_010883055.1 Belonocnema kinseyi | reverse complement strand
ACTTTCAAGAACTTCAATGTTTATTATCAGTGGCGTCGTTTGTCAGGCAAAAGATTAATTTGATAAAAATGCTTGAAAATTTCAAAATTTTCAAAATAAAATAGAAGAAAACAGTAATATAAGTACTAAATATTTTAATGTAACATACATGATTGCAAATTCCTAAATATTAAACTGCAATCGGTTCTACAACATAGTCTTAAGTTTGAGAGATATATGACCCATATTTATGCAAGTCCTTTTAAGTTTGAACCCCTCAATTACTTGAGGGGAAAACCTAGAAAGCATTTTTCTGGAATTAAATAAGAACCGTATATATCTTTGCCTATAGTCCATATCCCTGGTTGAACCTAATAAATTTTGGAAATTTTCCTCTACTTCTGTTGTAAGAATACTCGGTATGAATGGCTACGTAGTTATGAGTCCAAAATTACAAAAATAGAATTAGCACCTTATTGCGGTTAAAACACTGTTTAAAAAAAGTAATTGTTTAAGTTTTGTAATTTTACATAAAAAAGCATTCATTTTCTTTAAAAAAAAGACGAATTTTAAATGACAAATAGTTCAATTGACAAACAAACAAGAATAGAATAAGTGAAATAGTTGAATTATCAGTTTAAAAAATTAATATTTTCAACAAAAAAAAAATGAATTTTCAACGGAATGCCTGAATTTTTAACCACTTATCTTGAAGAAGTCAAAAGATAAATTTTCAACCAAAAATGAAGTACCTGAATTTTCAAATAAAAACATTAATTTCCAACAATATAATTTATTTTGTATCCAACGAGCTAAATATGCTACTAAAATCGTAATGTTTTAACCAAAAAGATTTATTTTTAGTTAAAAAAATTAATTTAAAATTAGAAAAAAACGAGTTTTCAACCAAGTAGATGAATTTCAACTAAAATGATAAATCTTCAACAACAAAAATCAAGTTTCAACAAACCCCTTCAACTATTAACTTATAAAATTCTTTAATTTTTACCTGCTAAATGTTTCAATGTATACAATTTTAAGTATTCCTTAAAAATGGTTGAATTTCACGTCATAGTTTAAAATTAATTATTTAACTAAGCATTGGTTTTAATGATTTTTTCAACTATAAAATGTTATTATAATAAATAAATTTTTTAAATTTATTATCTTCAGTTTTTAGAACAATAATACTTTGATAATAATAATATGAATAATTATACCTAATTATTTTAATATATATATTATTTAAATTTCAAATTATTATTATTATGTTTTCTTAACAGATTAGGAGTTTATATAATAATAATTCAAGGATAATTTTCAAATTCAATATACAATTTTAAAGTATAAGTTTCTGTTTAAAAAAAATTAAGAGAAAAATGTTCTCAGCAAGTATGCATCGCTCGAAACAAACTTTTTGAAAAATCATTTTCGAAGCAATGTTTTTTGGCTTCTGACATTGATTTGATTAAAAAAGGGTTACGTGCATTTTTCACTTAATTTTTACGTACAGAAAGTTTTCTTTTGATTTTGATTGAAAAATTAAATACGTATATTTAATATCATATATGCATACATACACACATGCATACATACATACATGTATACATGCATACATATACATGCATACATACATACATGTATACGTATATACATTCAGAATTTTACATTCAGAAGAGAAAATTCAGTCGCAGCGTGTAAAAATACCATGCGTTGTTAAAATCACTTTCCTGTGATTGAAAATTACATCGAGATTTTTAATTTTACCAAAGATCTTTAATTTTACCCTGGCGGAAACTGTAAAATTTTTTATTGTAGTGTTCTCATATGGGAAGTGAAGAATATTAGGTAATTTTGAAAGTTTAAGTGAATGAGGTATGATTCACTAACAATGAATAATTTATTCAAACAATTTAACAAATCAGACTTTACATAAATATTCAAAGGAAATCGGGACGGGAGACGAAGTAGTCTCAATCGTGTCGGGTGTCGTACTGTCTACTCGAAAACGCACTTCCAGGGTTCGCACCCAGGTCAGAGGACCTTATCATTCGCAAATATAACGGCACTTTTCCTACGCTGGAAAAGAGCTACGAAGGAATGTCACGAAACGAAACAATCGCTCGGACGTGCCTATCTTAGTCCCTGCGCTGGGCCTGTATACCGGATGGCTAAATTGGCTAAATTACTTTAATGCACTCGAAACCTTCTGTTTTTCCGCTTTCGAACTATTTGCCTACTTTCTACTATTTTCGAAATACTATACTTTAAGTTACGCTACGCTGCATTACCCCCTTACCAGTGATAACGTTCCATGAAATAAAAGAATAATGTCGTTGCTAAAAAGAAAATTACATAGGATACATGTTATTAACTAACTTTAAATGTTTGCGAAATATAAAAAATATCCTATTTCAAAAACCTGCTTGCAGCCTTTCGGGGAAACGAACTCTTCTGCCTGATCGTGTATTAAAGCGAGTTTGTTCCTCTCTTCTACATGGTTGCTGCTCTGGTCGTTGAGGTTGTCGTTCTTCAGCGTCGTTGCCGTGTCCAGCTTCTTCATGATTTGCGTTTTCTTTTTTCGTCGTTTCTCCAAGTACAAACGCCGGTTTTAATCTATCGATGGAAACATTGACTTGTTTTCCTTTTACTAAAACCGTATAGAATTTTGGAGATCGCTGCACTACTTCAAATGGTCCGTCGTAGGGCGGTTGAAGAGGGCCTCGTACTGCATCGTGTCTGATGAAGACGAAGGGTGAAGACGACAATTCTTTAAAAACGAATGTTTTTCTTGTCCCACGCCTTGTCCCTGGAACTGGTTTTAGCTGGCTCATTTTCCTCCGAAGATCTTTCACAAAATCCGAGTTGCTTTCCTTTGTGTTCGATTGGAAAAATTCACCTGGTAACCGAAGTGTCGTTCCATAAAGTAATTCAGACGAGCTCGCCTTCCTATCTTCTTTTACTGAGGCTCGAATACCTAAAAGGACAATCGGTAAAACCTCGGCCCATCCGTCGTTTTCGTGGCACTTAATTGCTGCCTTTAGTTGTCGGTGTAATCTCTCGACCATACCGTTCGCCGCTGGATGGCAAGCTGTCGCACGCAGCTGCTTGGTTCCTATAATTTGAGTCAACTCTTCGAAAAGTTCTGACTCGATCTGTCGTCCTTGATCGGTTGTGATTTTAAAGGGAACTCCGAACCGCGATATCCATTCGCTGATAAAAGCTCGCGCGATCGTTGCAGCTTCGATATCGGTCACCGGAATTCCTTCAGGCCAGCGGGTTAAACGATCGACCGCTGTTACGCAATGCCTGAATCCTAAGGAGCTTGGCAAAGGACCCACGATGTCCAGGTGTACATGCTCAAATCTTCCATCCGTTTCACCGAATTTTCCGATAGGCGCTGTGACATGTCTCGTAACCTTCGCGCGTTGACAAGGAATACAAGTTCTTGCCCATATCCTACAATCCTTATTAATTGAAGGCCACACGAATCGTTTTGAAACCAATTTCTGTGTAGCTTTCACCCCAGGATGCGCTAAACAATGCAGGCTGTTAAATATCGCTGACGTAAGTTCACAGGTATATAAGGTCGAATAGAATCTAAAGACGTATCGCAATAAGCCTCTACTCCAAAATTCGGAAAACTGACTCTCTTCAGTTTGAGAGCAGTTGACCCTGATTCTAAAATCGTGCGTAATTCATCGTCCTGTTTTTGGGCTTCCGCTATTGTTTTATGATCAACTGTTTCGACAATGCATTCGATTCGTGATAGTGCATCCGCAACTAAGTTATCAATCCCGCTAACATGTTGAACATTAGTTGTAAATCCCGCGATAAAATCTAGATAACGGAATTGTCGAGAACATTTATTTAAATCTTGTTGGAATGCGAAAGTTAAAGATTTGTGATCTGTAAAAATTATAAAATCGCGGCCTTCAACCAAATGTCTAAACCGCTTCACGGCAGCGTAATCAGCTAACAATTCGCGATCATACGCATTGTACTTACGCTGTGCCGTATTCAAAGATTTCGCGAAAAATGATAGTGGTTGCCATGCATTGTCGACCAATTGCTGTAACACGACTCCCATCGCGAAGTTGGAGGCATCTACGCTTATCGATAACGGAGCCCCAGCGACGGGGTGAGCTAGCATCGTAGCATTCGCTAGAGCGTTTTTTAAATCATTGAAAGCGCGTTCTAAATCTTGAGTCCACGTGATCGGAGCGTTGTTCTTTTTAGCGTTCTGCATTGGGTCGAATACCCTGTTCGTCAACAATATAACCTAGAAATTTGATTTGATTTTTGCCAAAAATGCATTTTCCGGAATTTAAAACGAGCCCATATTCACTTAACCGTTTAAACAGTAATCGCAAATGTTCCTCGTGTTCTAAATGATCTTTTGACGCAACAAGAATATCGTCAATGTACGCATAGCAAAAATATAAACCGCTCAGTACACGATCAATGAACCGCTGAAAAGTTTGCGCAGCATTACGCAATCCGAAATGTGTACATAAAAATTCGAATAGACCAAAAGGTGTGGTTACCGCTGTTTTTCCACATCCTCCGGTGCTACAGGGATTTGATGATATGCTCTTACCAGATCTATTGTGGAGAATACTGCACGTCCGTGAAGAGTCCTGGCGAAGTCCTCGATGTGAGGGACAGGGTACCTGTCCGGTACCGTGCAAGCGTTCAGCGCACGATAATCACCACAGGGCCGCACTCCGCTATCTTTTTTCGCTGCCATATGTAAGGGTGAAGCCCAGGGGCTCTTCGACGGTCGAATGATTCCTTGTTGCATCATCAGGTCAAATTCCGTCTTCGCTTGCTTATATCGGTCAGGTGCAAGCCGTCTTGGTCTGCAGAACTCTGGAGATCCGGGTGTGTTCTTGATGTAGTGCGTCACATCGTGTTTTCGGGTTCTTTACCGAAAACCACGGGTCGTGTCACCTCAGGAAATTCGGAAAGGATTCGATGATAATTCGAACTACCGACGATAGTCTTGATGGAACTGTGTTTGCCCGATGCTAATTGGCCTTGTGTAGTTAACCCGGTTTCTGAATCGATGAGATGTTTATTTTTCGGATCGACGATAAGACCGTAAGCGAAATTTTGTCTGGACAAAAAGTAGGTACGCGCATCGTGACCGCATGTGCACTCACTTGTCCGTTCGACGAATTGCTTTGATTCTCGGAATTGATGTCGTCGTCAGCCATTTTTTTATAAGATTATCACCTAGCACTAGCACCAAAGTTGTTCCCTTCACTTCTGCACTTTCACGACAGCACACTTCGCGATCACGTCGGGGTCACCAATTTGTAGTGTTCTCATATGGGAAGTGAAGGATATTAGGTAATATTGAAAGTTTATGTGAATGAGGCGTGTTTCACTAACAATGAATAATTTATTCAAACAATTAAACAAATCAGACTTTACATAAATATTCAAAGGAAATCGGGACGGGAGACGAAGTAGTCTCAATCGTGTCGGGTGTCGTACTGTCTACTCGAAAACGCACTTCCAGGGTTCGCACCCAGGTCAGAGGACCTTTTCGTTCGCAAATATAACGGCACTTTTCCTACGAGGGAAAAGGTCTACGAAGGAATGTCACGAAACGAAACAATCGCTCAGACGTGCCTATCTTAGTCCCTACGCTGGGCCTGTATACCGGATGGCTAAATCTGCTAAATTACTTAGACCGAATCCGAGCTATTCCTATTTTGCCTTTTACATTTTCTGCTATTAGAACGGAAAAATGCGCTTATTCAAAACGTATATTTCATATTTTTTTATGGAATATTTAATCATCAAAATAACACCCATAGTATCTTATGTGTTTTAGGTAAGTGGTAACGTGTCCGGCTTGTGTTTCTTCAATCTCCATGAAATTGTACGAAGTTTGAACTTTCGAGTGTTCGAAACCCGTCGACCTGATAAATTTTATTTTATTCTTTCACATAATGAATTTTACATTTTCGCATGTAAAATTATCGGCCGAATTGGAATATCACAACAGATTCGTAAGGTTATTCCGATATACGAGGGTCCTTTGATTTACATCCACCAGAGACGTAAAATTCAATACATTTTTTTTACAGTGTATTAAATAGAAGACATATAATTAATTACGATTTCGAAAGTATTTTTGGAAAAGTAATTATTTAAACAAATTATATTTGTTTAAACAATTAAAAAGTGGTAAATTTTTTCTTTCTATATGCTATAAAGTGAGAAACATAATGCTATGTGTTCTATTTTATTGCAATTCTTTTAGTTACCGAAAAAAACTGCTTTAGCAAATAAATATTGTTTAAAGAAAAAGAAATTATTAAACAATAAAATAAATGTGTCAAAATTATATAATTATTTAACAGAAAGTAGCATATGATACCAATCTGAATAAAATTGGATATCTCTGGCTCAATTGAAAAATTTTTGAAATTATACAATAATTAATTGTTCAAACAATTACGCAATGTTTTTAGACAAATTTACTACTTCAAGCAATGACAAAATATTGCATTTCAATAAGAAAATAAAATCATTTTTAAAATTTCTGGGGAATAAATTATTGTTTAAATAATTAATATTTGTTTGAACAATTGAAAATTGTTTTAAAAGTCACAGTGATTATTAAAATTTATATTAATGATTATTTCTTAGAAAATGACGACGGGAATTGCTGAAAAATAACAATAAGCATATCTGCGACAAGTTATTCTAATTTTAATATTTTCATTGCAAGTACCATATCGTTGGAATCGCAAATAAACGTACATTCCGAATATAATATTTTTAAATTGCTGATTACAATATTATAAAAATGTTATGTCCCGTGTTTTATTCGTCATGAGGACAAAAGGGCCCCCCTCAGGCAATGTTCGACACAGCGCGAGGGTACGTCGAGCAGGTAAATCGCGATCAAATGAAAATCGCTCTGCTAAATATTTGGAAAAATTGGAGTTAATTTAGAAGATATTTTGAACTTTTACTCATAAATATCATTTAAAATTATATACATTTTTGTATCATTTAAAAAAATGTTGCTAACTTAGGTCAAGTGCCTTACTATCTACCGATGTCTTTTTTGTTTGAAAATTTTTCAAATGTTTTGAAATATTTTTTAATTTTCTCTTAGATTTCATTATTTAAATTAAAAAATTGGTTCAAATTTTTCCATGCTTGTTTGAAAATAGGTATATTTAATAAAAAAATAAAAAATTTCCTATTCATATTTGGAAGAGATAATTTAGCACGAAAGTTAATCAACAATTATTCAAGTTTTCAAGGCAACCTCAAAGTCAAATCAGAAACTGGTTCAAAAATTTCAAAATTGGAAAATGTTAAGTTGAAATTTTTTTAAATTAATAATTTTCAGTATGAGCTCTAAGACTGTAACCATTTAAAAACTTCGAATTTTTATTTATTTTTTATTTTACACAATGCAATTTTAAACTTTTTATTTCAACTAGTTCATTTAAAATAAGGGCCGAATTTTGAGGCGTGCAAGCCGTGCGGTTGCACAGAGTGCCATGGTTGAGGGGGAGGGAGCATGCGATTTTACTCCCTACCTTCCTCGACCTGTGTTTTCAGCTTTCTGGAAAGGTGACAACTTGGTACCTGTTTGTCCAAGTCTAGTCTTAAGATCCGTACTAGCTTTTTCACTTATTCATTCCAAGATCTGAATTAAGATTGTCTTACGATGATCATTTCTTACGATACTTTGTAAATTTATAATAATTATTAATCATTTAAACAATTTTCATAAACATATTGAGAGCTGAGGTATTTTTCAATTGATAAACACAATTTGTTTACGAAGTTAACTATGATTGTCTTTGCTATGACTCTTTCCTAAGGTGTTTGTTAAATCTACAAGAATGGTTATATATTTAAAGAACTTTCATAACAAATTCAGAATTTGGCTGTTTTTCAAACTAATAGGGTCAGTTCTTTTTACAAATTTAATTAAGAACGTCTTTCCGATTAATTATAATAATCGCATTTTCAAGATTCATTATGTAAACTACTTTCATGAGCAAATTAAGAGTTTGGGCATTTTTAGAAGAATAGGCCTAATTTGTTTACGGAATTAACAAAGAATATATTTACAATCACATTTTCCTACGATACCTTGCAAATTTACAATAATGATTTATTATAAGAATTTCATTCTACCTTCATCGTGAAATACCTTAAAAATGCATTTTTTTACGTTTCATTAATATTTAAAAAATATTATGAGTACATTGTTGGATGAATTCAAATTTTAATAATGAGAATAATAACTGGTAAATTCTAAACAATTATATGTTGATTAAAAAATTTCCATTCATTTATATTGAATTAATCGGAAAATTCTTCCTTTTAAAAGAACAACCTCTGTAAATCATAATAAACGTGTTAAGAAAATTCGATAAGAAAAGAAATAAATATTGAAGTCCACCCCCCCCCCCCCCCCCCCCCCCCCCCCCCCCCCCCCCCCCCCCGCCCCCCTACGTCCTACTTTCATGGCAGTACCTGCGAGCTTGGTCAGACCACCCTTTTCCTCAGGGGTCCTTTGTTAGAAAATGGGAAAAAAATGTGAGATTAAAAAATTCATAATTTTGCAGTCAGTGACTTGAAAGTAATATATTTGGAACCTCCGTATTCTTCTGATTACAAAGTCATCTAATTTGTCTTTGAAGGTTGCAAATTTGAGAACTATTTAGTATTAAATTGACTGTAAATCTGATGTTTCTTGATATTAAGCTCTTTCAAATTTTTCACTTTTATAGGCAAGTAATATATCATTGAAATCGGAAAAATTCGTAGATACTGATAATGCTATTTTCAAATCGCTAGTTCAAAAATTAAAAATGTTTAAATTTCTGTACTTTGACATGCCTGTGGACAAAAGACCCTTGTTGGAGTAAGCTCACTCACACTAAGGTGCATGGATAGACCGTATATTAAGCCGTACTACGAAGTCGAATTCTTGTTTTCTCCATGGACATAGGAAACACGGGACTAGGCATGCCCAGTGATCCCAGATCTGAAACGAGATGCGGTCCAATACTATGACAGGGCTATGTCCGTGTGAAATAGTAGGAGACGCTTTAAATGACTGAGTTGCGCGCGCAACCCATTTCTCCTCTTCTGAATTTGAAAATTCGAAGATGTACGATTGCCGGTCGGAGCACTTCGTCGATTCTATTTATATATCTATCTGCTAACAGCTAACTGCTTTGAAATAAATTCAGGAGATTGGGATT
>NC_046666.1:83308599-83310959 GCF_010883055.1 Belonocnema kinseyi | reverse complement strand
ATTTTTAAAATCTTTTCAAATACTCACTTAAAATTAATTTTTGAAACTAAAAAATCATTTTCAATTTTCTTAGCAATCACAACAATTTTTGTTATTCTTTTTGAATATTTTACAATTTTCAAAAGCTTTTTTTTTTAAATCTGCAAAAATCTACATCGTGTTTCAAATTATTTCAAATAATTTCATGTTTTAAATTTATTTTGAATATTATTCTAAATTAAAATTGTAGCGTTCAAACTTAAAATTTAGCTCATTACAATTTTAACAAATCAAGGCTTTTTATTTCTAACCACTCTGTTCAAATTTGTATAGTTTTTAATTGTTGTTTATAACGGCTTGTCCCAGATCTGAATTATTTTTTTTTTTCGAAAAATCTCTGACCCAATTCAGAAATACATACAATTGCTTTGAAAAAATTTTTTAATTCAGAAACATTTCATTTAAACGCCCAATAATTCATACGTATAAAACACAAACTTTTAACAGCTTTTAATTTTACAATTTTTTAAATTAAATTATTTTAAAATATGAAATAACCGTTTAAAAATTTTTATGACTTTAACATTTGAGAGATTTCTGGTTAAAAAATACAAATTATGCTATTATTTTTAAGGTTCAAAATGATAATAATTCAAAAAAATTTCAGTTCGTAACATTAAAAATTGAACGATTAAATTAATTTTTTAACTAAAAACTTTTTAAAATAAAAGTTACATTTTTTTTATTTTAAGTTGTTCCAGATTAATATCTTTTGCATTGTTACTTAGAGATAAAAATTTTAGTTCGCCAATTGAAAATGTTAGAAATTAACTTACTATCAAAATAATTGAATTTTCAACTAAAAAAAAAGAGAATAACAAATTTCCAACAAAATAATTACATTTTCTACTAAAATGATAAATCTTCAACAACAAAAGAAGTTTTAATTTTTAATTAAAAACTGTTGAACCTTAAAAATAATAGCGTAATTTGTATTTTTTAACCAGAAATCTATCAAATGTTAAAGTCATAATAATTTTTAAACGGTTATTTCGTATTTTAAAATAATTTAATTAAAAAAATTGTAAAATTAAAAGGTGTTAAAAGTTTGTGTTTTATACGTATGAATTCTTGAGCGTTTAAATGAAATATTACCGAATTAAAAATTGTTTTCAAAGCAATTGTATGTATTTCTGAATTGGATCAGAGATTTTTTGAAAAAAAAAATAATTCAGATCTGGGACAAGCCATTATAAACAACAATTAAAAACTACACAAATTTGAACACAGTGGTTAGAAATAAAAAGCCTTGATTTGTTAAAATTGTAATGAGCTAAATTTTAAGTTTGGACGCTAGAATTTTTATTTAGAATAATATTCAAAATTAATTTAAAACTAGAAATTATTTGAAATAATTTGAAAGACGATGTAGATTTTTGCAGATTTAAAAAAGAGCTTTTGAGAATTGTAAAATATTCAAAAAGAATAACAAAAATTGTTGTGATTGCTAAGAAAATTGAAAATGATTTTTTAGTTTGAAAAATTAATTTTAAGTGAGTATTTGAAAAGATTTAAAAAAAAAAGGAATCAGTACGATTTTAAGGCAATTTTTTTATTTTGCAGTTTTTTTAATTTTAGGAGAAAAATCTAATTAACACAATAAATCAATTTTCAACCCAAAAGTTTACTTTTCAACAAAATAAATAAATTTTCTATCAAATAATTGGTGTTTTAACTAATAAAATGTACATGATAAAGATTCAAACAAAAATGGAATAGTACAATTTTCAGGTAAAAAACTGTGCTAAAAAATTGAATTGAACAAGACAAAAAAAACGAATTTTCAACAAAAATGTTAAATTTTTAAGGGAAAAGGTGAATTTTTGACCAAGAAGATTAATGTTCTATACAAAAAAAAACGATTTTCCAACTTAACCAATATAAACGATTAATTTTTAATCAATCATATAATAGTTACATTTTCAGATAAAGATTAAATAATTTTTTAAAGAAAAACTTTATTTTAAACGAAGTTGTTAAATTTTCGACCAATCAGATGAATTTTCGACCAAGAAAATTGATAATCTACAAAAAAAGACAAATCTTAAACAAAATACATGAATTTTTAAAGAAATTATTTAATTTTAAAGTAAAAAAGACGAATTATCTACAAAAAATTGAAATTTTTAAGCGAAAAATATGAGTTTTCAATGAAAGAGTTAAACTTTCAACCAAATAGTTAAATTATCAATCATAATAAAAAAACCTTGTTAAAAACGTATTTTTTTAACAAAGTAGTTCAACTCTTAGTGAAATAATCGACTTTCAAACCCAAGAAGATGTACAGTTGATATTTTAACCAAACAATTGCATTTTTGACC
>NC_046666.1:83302446-83308499 GCF_010883055.1 Belonocnema kinseyi | reverse complement strand
ATACATGAAATAACATAACCTCAAAATATACGCATATCAAGAGGCGCGCAATCTATTCAAATTATGAGAATTGTCAGCATCGAAATCTGGAAATATTAAAATGCCAATCTCCTGAATTTATTTCAAAGCAGTTAACTGTTAGCAGATAGATATATAAATAGAATCGACGAAGTGCTCCGACCGGCAATCGTGCATCACGAGTTTTCAAATTCAGAAGAGGAGAAAAGGGTTGCGCGCGCAACTCAGTCATTTACAGCGTCTCCTACTATTTTCACACGGACATAGCCCTGTCATAGTATTGGACCATATCTCGTTTCAGATCTGGGATCACTGGGCATGCCATCCTAACCTGGGCGAGCAGGGTTGAATCCACGAGAGGGGGGAGAATTCCATGAGTGGGGAGAGCCGCCATCTTACGATGTGCCATTTGATTATGCGCACGAGCATTTTTGCCGACAAACTGTGCATGGAAATATAAGCATGTGGGCACTGCCATATTTGTCGCGGGACATCAAAAGGTGACGGACCTCTCCCCTCATTGCATCACCCCCGCAATGGCATGCCTAGTCCCTTGTTTTCTATGTCCATGGTTTTCTCATTCGTCGTAAAATATGACGGTAAAGCAGTAGAAAGATTTTTTGAGGTTAGAAAAGTTTGACCTGTATGCATATCACTGCATTTTTTCAGATCTAAAGCCTGATCCAAGTTTTAGGTACAGTCTTTTCTTTTAATTATAAAAAAAAAATTCTTAAAAAATCATATTGTTAATTTAAAAAAATTGATTATAGAAAGAAATTTCGAGATAAACAAGTGCTGAAAACATTTTCCTTTGACAAATATATTTTTTTAATTGAAATAATTAAATATTTATACCGAAGAAACAACTTTTTTAATGTTTGAAGTGTTTAAACATTATTGTTCAAATTTAAAATAATTAAAACATAATATATTTCTGAATAAGATATTTTGGTTGAAAATGTATATAGTATTTTTTAAATCACAAAAGTTGTCCCGAAAAATCGAAATGTTAATTAAAAAACACGTGTTTTTTTATATTATCTGTCTGTAAAATTTTTGTATAATTTTAATTTTAAATTCAAACAAATAATTTTTATCACTTTGAATATTAAACAAAAATGTATTTAATACAAATATTTTATTATCGTATTTTTAATAAATAATTAATATTGATTAAGAAACAATTTTATTTGGGATTTTTTAAATTCTTAAATAGTATAAACTGTTCAGGAATTTTATTAGTTTTGCAATTTTATTATTCAGAACAGAGAGTTTTACCGAGTCGGGAATTATATTTTTCAGGATGTTTCAGCCGTCCCCATAGAATTACGGAATATTTAATTATAATTTCGGCACTCAATCTTGTTGATTTTTTCCTACAGTATTGATAAAAATAATGTGTATTCAAATTTTTGATATTACAAAGTTAAGGATAATCTCAATTAAAAATACAAAAATTTGCTGTAGATCCAATTTTTATTCTTGGGTCTTGGCGATTTTTTTAAAATCCATTTCAGTCACTGGTAAACGGGGGTGATTTTCTCTTAGAAAATAAGTGATTAAAATTTGAAAAAATTGGGTAGGCTTTTTTGACATCTAGGTATGTAAAAAAGGTAAACTTCCGAAAATTTAAAAACTAATTTAAGAACTATTTATACTCTTTCAAGATGCCAATACAATTTACATATTACTAATTGTAAATTTTGCAAATTTTTAGGCCTTCAGTTTAAGAACTTGAATTTTAACGTTAAATACGCTTCATTTTCAGAATACAGCCTTATTGTTTGAATTTTCAGAATTTTCTTTATTAGTTATAGATTAGGTCAAAAATAACATTATGGGATTCGAAATTGTTACAACGCGAAAAAGTTTATATTTAAAATTTAAAAATGCGAAAATACACTATTTTCCATGTTCATTTACAATCCATCGAGTCACTTTCTTCCTTTTCCTTTGAAAGTCGATCCTCTACTTTCAGTTTTCTTTTTAAAATTTACCTTGAATTCAATGCATTTCAAATTCAATGTTTGCAGCTGCATTTAGATTGAAGTATACAAAGGTTTTTTGTTTTAAATATTAATTAATTAAAACATTTTATTTATTTTTCACGATTGCAATTTATAACCTCTAAAACAGAAAAATTGTAGCTCGAACATGAAAAAGTATAGACTAATTTCAAATTTATAGAGGTTCTATCATATATATTGAACTATTAAAACCTCTGACCTTCTTTAAGGTTTTTAAAACTCTTTTAGAAACTTTTTTAAACAATTTTGATTGTGATTTCTTAATAAAAGAATAAGTGTTATTTAGTCTCTAGAACAGCAATTTTAAAAATATTTAAAGCTTTAGTAAATGAGACATTTTAAATTCGTAGTCTTCAGTACATTGAATAATTTCCAATGTACAACTTCAAGTTTTATCAATTTTTTGATCATTTATCACCCCCACAAATTATTATTATTATTATTTTGCTGTTGTAAGAAAATAACGCATGATTTTTGTAAAAATTAACAAATATATATTAAAGGTTCACTCAAGGTCATTTTTGTTCGAAAAGCTTGTTCCTGAATAAATTGACTCTGATTGTTTCCGATTTCGTTCTGTCACTCAGGGATTGTGTTTTTCATAGAAAACATTAAAATGTGGTTTTTTCACCTTTATGAAATTATAATTGAAGGTCACTCGGGGTAATTTTCTATGAAAAATATTGACATCCAAAGAATATTGATCAAACAATAGAATGGATTTCTTCGCCCGAGATACAAACGTAAATTGTACTATAGTAAAAACAACTAGAAAAATTTAGACGAAAACCAAATTTATTAAAGAAAACAAACCTTTGTCGACCTATAAATACTAATTTTACTCTCTGAAAGATTTTTCAGAAATCTCTTCGAAACACTTTTCTTGCAACAATTTAATTGAAGAAAAATATTTTTTATAAAAATAAAAATAGTACAATTTTTACATACAATTCTTAAAATGAAAAAAGTGAGTGTCAAAGTACAATCCAATCCGACTATTTTTTCGAAAGTTACCCGATATACATACAACCACACATCAATAACAACGACGTAGACGCCAGAGAGACAGACAGATACCGATGTAAAAACTTGTTTTTCTGACTCAAGGAGCCTCAAAACGTCGAAATTTCATGAAATTCACGAAAGTCATTTCTCGCATAAAACTCCTCTCATTGTGGATGAGAATGTAATAAAAATCATGGGGCCTTGAAAAAGTAGCGTTTTTCGTCACTTAACTTTTTTCCATATTAAGCTTTTTTTGATTCAAATGTCCATTTTCGTTTGGTTTTTTGAATTTTTAAAATCCTTTAACTTTGATAACTTTGATTTTATCAAAAAAAATTGTCAAAGTCAAAGTCCAATTCAATCCGATCATTTTTCGAAAGTTATCCGGTATACGGACAACAACCGCGACGCCAGACAGTCAAACAGACCCCGACGTAAAAACTTGTTTTTCTGACTCAAGGGGCCTCAAAGCGTCGACATTTGATAAAATCCGAAAAAGTCATTTTTCATAAAAAAACTAATATCATCTCATTTTGGATGAGAATATAAAAATTATCAACAAGATTTGTAGAAAATCTTTCAAAGAATGAAATGATTGTCCGACCGGAACAAATCGGGAAATGAAAGTAAATTTTAAAATGGATTTGCAGTTTGAGTATTAAAAATTTAACCGTGATTGATTTTACAAGATGATTCTAGATCTATTCAAAATGATATAATTTACATATTTTAACGTTAAAATTTGAACTAATTTAATTCGAAAGGCTTAGTAGTGACACAAGTGTAAACGTTCACATTAATGACTGCTTAAATGAACGCCTTTATTCAATTTCAAAATCTTTTTGAAGTATTATTTCAGTATAAAATATTCCATTTTTAACCTATTTAGTTTGAAAATTTAAAAATAAAACAATTTTCAATAGTAAACATTTTGAAAGAGAATTGTCACAATTTCGGAGTGACAAATTTAAATTCTGAATGTTACAATT
Organism: Belonocnema kinseyi; assembly: GCF_010883055.1. NCBI lineage: Eukaryota > Metazoa > Arthropoda > Insecta > Hymenoptera > Cynipidae > Belonocnema > Belonocnema kinseyi. The sequence continues at coordinate 83,304,460 of NC_046666.1, read as the reverse complement.
ATAATTTTTTTATTTTTCTATTTGTATTTCTAAGGTAAAAGTATTTCATTTTGATTCGTAAAGAACAGGATTTTACAAATATGTTAGGAAAAATGGAAATCAGTCTAAAAGACATTTAAAAGTTCCGAAAAATTTTTTAAGTAATTTAAAAACATTTGAAATAATTTAAAAGAGAATTGATACTTTTGATGATTTAAAAATGTTTTGAAATGTTGACTTTTTATTTTGAAAAATTACATAATTTTAAAAGGAGGTTTAAAAATATGGCACCACTGAAAAAAATCCCGAAAGGGATGAACGAAAAATCCCACAAAATGAAATCTCCGGCACCTGAATAATAATTTTATAAAAATTGTATTAAAAAATACATTAAAAAACACGTGCCCTTTGAAAGAAAAAAATGTTTTGCCTAAATTTTCTCCGTACCTACACAAGAACATTTGTGAAACAAACTTTTCAGGATTCAATTCAACAACGATTTATATCAAAATAATTTTTATTTTTTTTATTAATAAAAAATCGATTTTTCAGAACTTTTTTATATTTTTTTCAAATACTATGCACATTTTCAAACAAAATTTTTCATGCAGAAATATATATTCGATTATTGTATTTTCAATAAATAAATGATATTTAATGAACAATTTTTTGCATTGTTTAAATTCATGAATTTTCTAGTTCGGATATTTTATAATTCAGCCATTTTCTTTAGGGATTTTCAAATTCGGTAATATCTTATTGTCTGGAATTTTATTTATTTTATTTTTCGTGAATTCTCCAATTCGACTTTTATATTTCGGGACTTTTATAATTTCGGGAATTTTATTCTAAGGTTATCTTTCAATGTATAAATTTTACAGTGTCGGGAATTTTATTTTTCGGGATTTTCCAGTCGCTTTTTCCGAAAAATAAAATTCCCCTATCACATTAAAAATTCCGAAATTATAAAATTGTCGAAATATAAAAGTTCCGAATTGGAAAATTCTCGACGATTTACAATCTTACCGAACTTGATAATTGCCGACAGAAAATTTCCGAATTATACAATATCCGGGCTAGACACTCCCTAATTTGAACAATTAAAAAATAGTTTGTTAACATTTTTTTTCAATAGAATAATAAAATACTTATAACAAAGGAAAAACTTTTTTAATGTTTAAGGTTTCTAAAAATTATTGTTAGAATTTAAAATAACAATAATTGAACGAATGTATTTTTGAATAAAAAACGTTGTTTGAAAATGTGCATTGTATTTTTGTACATTACAGAAAACTCTCGCAAAAATAAAAATAAAATTCGCGTTAAATTAGTCTGAATTAAATCCTGCAAAGTTTGTTTCAATTGAAGCTCACGTGTTTTTAAATTTACGTTTGTATCACATTTTTATACAATTATTGTTATTTTAAATTAAAACAATAATGTAATAAAATTAAACATCAAACAAAATTTCTATAATAAAAATATTTGATTATTGTATTTGTAATAAATAATATTGACCACAAAACTGTTTTCTCAATTTCTGCAATTCGGAAATTTTCTAGTTTGTATATTTTATCATTAGACATTATTCGGCGTGGAGTTTTATTATTCGGGAATTTTCAAATTCGATAATATTATAAAATGTCCAGAATTTCATTATTCTGGAATGTTTAAACTCGGGATTTTCAGGTTTCAGCATTTTATAATTTCGGCAAGTTTACAGTGTCGAACATATTTCAAAAATTTTAAAAGATTTATAAGATTGTAAAAATATCTGGAAGATTTTGAGGCATTTTTTGCAGAATTTTACATAAAATTTACGACAAAATAGGAATAATTAGAAATATATTTAAAAGTTCTGAAAAACTTGAAAAATAATTTGAATTATATATATTTCGAGTAAGCTGTAGTAAATATAATAATTTAAAGTTTATTTTAAAATATATTTTATGTAACATGATATTTTTTATGAATATGCCAGTGAAATTCTGTTCGTCTAATTTTGTTTGCCAATGCGAAACGTAATCTGGCTTGA
>NC_046666.1:83294994-83302346 GCF_010883055.1 Belonocnema kinseyi | reverse complement strand
TTAGCGTGCAATCGACTCGGGATACTAATAAGATACTACCATGATTTTTTCAGATTTTTTGGTCCAAAAATAAATTAGGCCAAAAACCGGCCTTATCGACCCTCCCCCTTTCCCGTCATTTCCCGGTTCGTTGGTTGGCGCAGTCTTCGTGTTGAGGGGCATGCTTGAGATGTGCCAGCGACTATCTACTTGCAAAATACCGATGTGTTTTACGCCTTTGGCATACTATAAATTTAGGATGGTTTATATTTAAAGAACCCAATGCCGTTTTCGAAGAACTAGCTTTTTTAAGAGTCTTAAAAGTCCATTAACATTTAACAAACAAAAATAAACGTTTATAACAAAAAACGAATAGGTAATAGAAACTTAAAAATTACTCAATTTTATTATTTATTTGTCATGAAAATTATTCCGCTCTATTACAAATCTCAGAGATTATTTATTAGAAACTGGCAACGAGACTCTGTTAATTATTTTTTATAATACAAAGAGTTACTATTTTATCTAAAAGTAGCTAATTCCAATTTCTTAATGAAGCTTTACATTCTTGATGTAATAATTACCATATGATTTTATTAAAAATGGTTAATGATCGAGCAGGTCAAAGTATGTCCATTCAAAAATGTGCACTAACTTATTTAAGTCCAATTGATTTTGACTGAAATTGGCATTATTCGACAATTATTATTCGACAATTAAGATTTCAAAGATTTCGGGTCGATTTAAGAGACTGCATAAAAACTTCAATCATTTTAAAAAGATTTCATGAAGGTTTTATTAATTTAACAAATATCACCGAATATTTCAAAAGTATTTCAAAAAATTTGCGAAGACTTTTAAACAGTTCACAAAAATGTCAATGATTTCCCAAAGTTTTCAAAGATTTCACCGAGATTTCAGATAGATTTGAAAGATTTCAGATACCTTTCAAATATTTCACAATGATTTTTAGAGGATTTACCAGTATTTCACAAAGAATTAAACGATTTCCCAAAGAGTTCAAATATTTCAGAAAGATTTCAGGTAGATTTCAAAGATTGAACCAAAGATTTCAATAATTGCCTAATGATTTTGCAAAAATTTTGAGAGAATTCACTAATATTTTAGAAAGATTTCACAAAATTTCACGAAGAATTTACAAAGGTTGCAATAATATCTCAAAGATTTTATGAAGAATTTATAAAAATTTCAAATATTTCGCAAAGATTTCGGATAAATATAAAAGAATTCGGAAAGGCTTCTATTATTCCACATAGATTCCAGATAGATTTCAAAGATTAAACAAAGTAAGAAAGAATTGAAAGCTTTCTATATCCTACGATCGGATGAGTTTCAGCATTTTATTTACGAGTAGGCAAATCAAGACTTTGGCCCTCCCTGGTCGATTTCTATGGTCTGGGATCCGAAGAGGAGAGTGAGCATCCATTTTAGGTCCTGATGATTTGATGATTGATTCTTGTCCAGAATGTTCTACTGATTCCGAATATATCGGGTGCACATAGCGATTTCCGGGTCGTTTTGTTGTTATTTGACATTCTATGTGTTTAGATAAAAAATGTCATATCTCTGAAAATGTTGATTTAATTGATAGTTTTCGAGAAAAACAATAAAATAGCTTTTTAATGAAAAGCCATTTCTACAGTATATTTTTTATCATTTCAGATTTTTTTTTGGAATCATATAGAACTAGCTGAGTCAAAGACAATTTGTTTTGAAATTTTTTAAATTAAGCTATTGGTTTAGAAAATTCTATTAAGTAGGATGTTTGCGCGTGCGTGCTTGTGTGTGAGGTTGCGGTTCAGATTGAAAATCTGCATCTTCCGAGACCCCCCTCGCTGCCTGTCCCTTGAAAGCTCTTACTAACAATCGTACACATAGACGTGAAAACTTTGTACTTATTTAGAATTTTGTCAAAACTAAACTAATAGCCTAATTGAAAAAATTTCGAAACCAACTGTATTTTTTTAGTTAGTTCTGTCTGATTCCAGAAAAAAATTATTAAATGTAAAAAAATGTACTGTAGAAATCGTTTTTTATTAAAAAGCTATTTTATTGTTTTTCTCGAAAACTATCATTTAAAAAACAATACACTATTAACAAAATTTGTGCAGATCACACTTCTATAAATGAACATGGAAAAATATTTTCAAAACTTTACTAATTTTCAGAGATATGACATTTTTTATCTAAACACATAAAATGTCAAATAACAACAAAACGACCCGGAATTCGCTATGTGCACCCGATATATTCGGTATCAGGAGAACATTCTGCACAAGAATCAATCATCAAATCATCAGGACCTAAAATGGATGCTCATGTGCTCTTGGATCCCAGACTACTATGGGAGGCATTGGCCCCTGTGTCCCCTTGGCAAGGCTCCACCGCCTCTGAAGGACATTAGAATAGGAGGGGACTAGCCTCATGCTACTTAACTTGAGCGCGGGGATTGATCATAAAGTTACAAGGGGGAGTGGACCATGTTGGTTTGCAAAAGCAATAGAGGTTTAGCAATCCAAGATCTAGGTAGAACAGTCTGCTCGTTATTTAGATCCGGGAACGATATGCCTATTCTGCCGTGATTTGGAACAACACCGTTAACTGCGAATCGGATAAAGTCACCTGAAGCTATTAACGGTAGGCGGCTCAAGGGCCTTATCCAAAATGCAGTTAACGGTGTTCTTCCAAATCAAGGCAGTATTTCTCTCCTATTCGTGTGTACATATCAAATACTAAGATTTAAAAATTTTTCACGATATTGACTAAGTTCTAATTGAATTTGCTTGAAATTTAAGAAAAATAATTATATTAAAAAATTTTTGTATCAGAATCTCTGAAAAAATGACCAACTTCATTTTTTAAAATTAGACTAATTCAGAGTGATCAAACTTGAATAATGTAATTGAAAAATAATTTCTAAATTGAAGCGATTACAATTTTACAATTAAAAATTGGTCAAAGTTAAAGCTTTATTATTTAATGAAATATTAGTAATTATTAACCACTTAATTAACTATAAATATAATATCACATTTGAAATCTTAGGTAAAAATATTTTGAAATTAGTATTAATAATTTATCGTATCGATATTCAGAAAAAGTTCCACGAAAAATAATAGTTATATCAATTATTATTAAACTTTTGATAAAAAATAAAAATGATAACTACTAATTCAGATTTTATTTTAGCTGAACCGAAAGAAGTAGAATTTTAGTCAATGATTCTAATTAAAATATATATGTATAAACAATGAAACTTATGTAAAATATTAATAATATTGAAACTGAACAGCTTCTAATATATAGAATTTATTGAATTGAAGATCATACTCTAATTATTATTATATAAACTCCTTATCTTTAAAAACACAATAATGAATTTAAATTTAAATGACTAGATAAAAATAATTAGGTATAATTATTCACGTTTAATTTTAGTTCCCGGAAGGCTAACGCAAACAGGGCGCGCTACGGTAAGTCGGTCGAAATCAAATACACGGCATAAGCAATCTCCCACCTCATTTCTGGTATTATCTTTATGGGGGACATCACATCAAGGGCCTGAAACAACTTAGAATCCAATGAGGGGTAGTGTCGTTGCGCAGTGGAGGGGGAAGGTTAGGCAGGTAGCCGTGGAAGAAAAGACGATCACCCATATCTTTGCCTATAGTCCGTATACCTGGTTGAAACCAATACATTTTGGAAATTTTCCTCCTTTTATGGTCTACTTCTGTTGTAAGAATACTCGATATGAATGGCTGCGTAGTTGTGAGCACAAAATTACGAAAATAGAATTAGCACCTTATTACGGTTAAAACACTGTTTAAAAAAAGTAATTGTTTAAGTTTTGTAATTTCATATAAAAGACATTCATTTTTTTTTAAACGGCGAATTTTAAACGACAAATAGTTCAATTGAGAAACAAACAAGAATGGAATAAATGAAATAGTTGAATTGTCAGTTTAAAAAAATTAATATTTTCAACAACAAAAATGAATTTTCAACAGAATGCATGAATTTTTACCCACTTACCTTGAAGAAGTCAAAAGATAAATTTTCAACCAAAAATGAAATAGCTGAATTTTCAAATAAGAACATTAATTTCCAAAAATATAATTTATTTTGTATCCAAAAAGCTAAATATGCTACTAAAATCATAATGTTTTAACCAAAAAAATTTATTCTTAGTTCAAAAAATTAATTTAAAATTAGAAAAAAACTGGTTTTCAACCAAGTAGATGAATTTCAACTAAAATGATAAATCTTCAACAACAAAAATCAAGTTTCAAGAAACCCCTTCAACTATTAACTTGTAAAATTCTTTAATTTTTACCTGCTAAATGTTTCAATGTATACAATTTTAAGTATTCCTTAAAAATTGTTGAATTTCACATTACAGTTTAAAATTAATTATTGAACTAAGCATTGGTTTTAATGATTTTTTCAACTATAAAATGTTATTATAATAAATAAATTTTTTAAATTTATTATCTTCAGTTTTTAGAACAATAATACTTTGATGTCAGTGAAGGCAAAAGTGTGAAGGGTGAAAGTGAGTGGTTTGAAGTGAAAATTTGGAGCGTGTGAAGTTTTTGAGGTTAGGAGTGAAAAAATAGTTGCTTGGTCAGGGGGGCAAGACGTAGAAAATAAAGGCGGGAAACGTCACGGAACTTTGGGTAAGGTAGGATGCCGACGACGCGAAGTCCACAAATTGGCGCCAGAGGGCAACACTTACTGGACGATCGCACAGAGCAGAAAACTGTAGTGGCTGCAACAGCTGACGTTGCTGAAAGCATTGAAAGTGGGGGGATGGGTGACGTTGATCGCAGTGACAGCAGCGGTGATGAAAATGCCGAGAAGTCGACCCGGGTGGGGAGGGTAGCGGACTCAGGTACGGGCAAGCAGCGGAGAAGGCCCTCAAATTTACAGCGCCTTAACAAGCTAGGCAACGCGGGTTCGAAAAGAAGTCTGGACGAATGGCAAAAAAAGGCAAGCGCGACTAGCAGTGAAGAGGAGGAAAAAAGGAAAAGAGTGGCTGGGGAAGATGAGGTAGAAAGGGACCAGGAGAACAAGAGAGTTAGAATTAAAAGGAAAACACCAGAGATAGAGAGGGGGTTGGGGGGATGTTTGCAAAATTGGAAGCTCTCATTAAAGGGTTTAGAGAGGAAACAAGAAAGAGATTGGATGACATGAATAGGGAAATGAATAGGCAGGGAAACGATGTAAGGGGGGAAGTAAAAAAGTTCAGAGAAAAATGGGAAGAATGGGATAAACGTTGGAAGGAGGAGAAATACAAGGTTTGGGGTAAGCTAGAGAGCATTGAGAATAGACAGAGAGAGGTTGACGAACAGAGATCTAGAGAAATAAAACATCTGGAAGAGCGGGTGCCCAGTCTAGAAATTAGGAATGAGCATATGGGGGAAAAACAGAAAATGAGGAAATAGTTCAAGGGAATGAAAAGAACGTCCGAAGTGAGAATGAAAGATTGAAGATAAGACTCAGTAAGATCGAAAGAAGATTAGAAGGGAAAGAAAGGGCAAAGAGGAAAAATAACATAGTAGTCAAGAGATTAAAAGTGGAGAGTGAAACAGGAGAAGTGGAAATAACAAATCTTTTTCGCGATATTAGAGTGCAGGTAAGGGTAGAAGGATTCAAGAGAATAGGAGGGACAAAGGAAGGAAAAGAAGGAATTTTTCTAGTAAAAGTGGGGAGTGAGGAGGAGAAAAAGAAAATTATGGAGAGAAAAAAATTATTGAGAGGAAGAAGGGAAAGAATTGAAGAAGATCTGACATGGAGGGAGAGGAAAAGGAGATGGCAAATAGAGCAGAGGGCTTGGGTAGAGAGGAAAAGGGGCCATATGGTGTCGATAGGGAGAGACAGGTTATGGATAAATGGGGAGGAATGGTGCCGGGATGAAGAATTAGAAGAATTAAGGTAAAAAGGAAAAAGTCTTGAGAAAGGTTGGGGGAAGGGAGACGAAAAAGAGTCTTGAAATAAATCAAAGGGGTTTCCAAACGGCAAAGGGGAAACAAAGTGAAGAGGAAATAAGAGGGAGGGGAAGAGAGAAACGTGAAAATAGCATTCTGGAATGTGTCAGGTTTGAAGAACAAGAATAAAGAATTTCGGGAGGAGTTAGAAAAGTGGGATGTGATTATGATGAGTGAAACTTGGGCAGATGAAAAGGACTGGAAGGGAATAAAAAAGCTGTTACAGAAAGGTTATGTGTGGATAATGCAAGAAGCAAGAAAATAACACGTTAAAGGGAGAGGGAAGGGCGGCATGGTGTCAGGGGTGAAAAAAGAATTAGCAGTAAAAGGGAGAAAAGATGGGAACGTGGAGGAAAAGGATGGAACAATGATAAGAAAAATTATAATTGGGAAAGTAGAAATAGCAGTGGTGTGTGTATACAGAAGAAGAGCGGAAGAGGAAGGCTGGAGAGTAATAAGGAGGTGGATGGAGGAAAAGAAGGAAGAATTGGTTTTAATAGGAGGGGACTTAAATGCATGAACTCACGAATAAGGGGGAGGGTTATGGGATGAAGAAAAGGAGGCATTTATAAGGAACTCCAAACATAGAGAGACGGACAGGGAGGAGAGGAAGTTACTAGACATGATAGGAGAAACAGGATGGTTTATATGCAATGGCAATATGAAAGGAGATGAGGAAGGGGAGATCACATTCATAGGAAAGGGAGCAACAGTAATAGGCTACACCTTGGCTGAAGAAAGAATGCGGCATTTGATAGGGATTATGAAGGTAGGGAATCAGATAGGGTCCGAGCACTTCCCGGTCATAGTTACACTAAGAAAAGGCGTCAGTAAGCGCGGCAGAGGGAGAAAGGAAAAAGGGTGCGAACGAAACACGAAAATGGGAATCTGGGGGTAGATAAATTAAAAGAGTTTAAACAAAAGATAGAAAAGGAGAAGGTTAGGTATGAAAAAGAGGGAATAGACTCGTTAATTGAAAGGTTGAAGGGGTCCATTGAAAAGGTAAAGGATGAGCTGGGTACTAATGAAGAAAAAGTAGGGGGAAAGAGTGGCTGGTGGGACGAGGAATGCTGGGAGAGTAAAGAGAGAATAAAAGAGTGTGTGAGCAAATGGAGAAGAGGGAAAATGGAGAAGGAGGAGTATAACAGGAGGAAAAAAGAACATGAGAAAATGCTGGAAATGAACAGACAGAGGGGAAAGGAAGAATATAAAGCGGAGGTAGAAAAAGTGATCAAAGAAGGTAGGGTGTGGGATGTGATAAATAGGGATAGAGGGGAAAGGAAGGGCGTTAACGAAGAAATAGAAATGAAGGAATGGGCGGATTATTTTAAGGGTCTATTAGGGGGAGAGCAAAATAAGATCAAA
>NC_046666.1:83289080-83294894 GCF_010883055.1 Belonocnema kinseyi | reverse complement strand
AGGAGAAGGGATTAGGGATGGGATGTGGAAGATCTGCAACAAGGTATGGAAAGGGGAAGGTTGGCCGGAAAAGTGGACGACGGGACTGGTGGTACCGCTTGTCAAGAAAGGGGAAGGAAAGAAGTTAGAGGAATACAGAGGGATCACTCTCATGTCAGTCGGCTATAAGATATATGCAGAAATCTTAAGAAATAGGTTGGAAAGTCAGGTAGAACAAAAAGAAAGTATCCCACATAATCGGGCGTGGTTTAGAAAAGGAATGGGAACTATAGGCAACATCTACGTACTTAACTATTTAGTTAACAGAAATTTGGGGAGAAAGCAAGGGCGACTAGTCGCTTTGTTCATAGATTTCAAAGCAGCATTTGACTCAGTGAATAGAAAAGTACTATGGCAGGCAATGAAAGAGAGGGGTGTAGAGGAAAAGGTAATGGAGAGGATAAAGGGAATTTTTACTGAAACCAGGATTAGGGTGAAAATAGGAAAGAAAAAAGGGCAGGTTTTCTGGACAAGCCGAGGTCTAAGGCAAGGGTGCCCTTGAGTCCGTTACTATTTAGTATCCTATTGGCAGATTTAGATGAGAAGCTAAAGGAGAAAGGGAAAGGAGGAATGATTTGGGTAATAGCAAACTATACTCTCTAGCATACGCGGACGATGTAGTTCTATTAGCAGATGATGAGAAGGGGATGAACCTAATGCTGAGAATCTTCGAAAAGTATGTGAGAACAAAAGAGCTGACGGTGAACGTAGATAAGACCAAGGTGAGGTGTTTCAGAAATAGAAAGAGCAAAATAAATTACATTTGGAAGATGAACGGACAAAAAGTGGAAATTGTGGACGAGTTCTTTTACCTAGGTTTTTGGTTTGAGGCAGAAGGGGGAAACGAGCTGCAGGTGAGGGAAAGAATTGAATGTGCGAGTAAAGTAATGGGCCAAGTATGGGGTATAGGAAAGAGAAGGTTCAAGAACGATTGGAGAATGAGCGTCTGGTTGTTTGATGCGTTGGTGTGGACGGTGTTGTGTTATGGTGTGGAGATCTGGGGATGGAAGGAACATAGGAAAGTAAAGAGTATGCATGAGCGATTCCTGAGGTGGATAATGTGGGTTAGCTGGAGTTGCCCAGGATATATGTTAAAAGAAGAGTTGGGAAGAGAAAATATGGTTACTAGACAAATTAAGAGAGCATGGAGGTTTGAAGAGAAGCTAAAAAGGGGAGAGGGAAGTAAACTTGCACAAGCATGTTTCGGCGAAATTCGGAACAATGAAGCGAGAGGTAATGTGGGAAATTCAAAATGGGAGGAAGAAAGGAGAAAAATGAGAAGGGTGTGTAATATTCGAGAAGGGGTTATGGAGTGGCAGGACATAGAGTTAGAGCTATTGGTTAAACAAGGAGAAGAAAGATGGATAAAGATTATAGATTCGAGGTACAATAGATGGTATATGATGGTCAAAGGTTTGACGGAACCAGAATATCTGCAAAAAATAAAAAAGGAAGGAAAATGGAGTAGTGTTGTACGGTTCAGAATGGGAGAAGGAGTGAGAGCATGCAGATATTGGATGAATGAAGAGGAGAATTTATGCAGAGTATGTGGATACGAAATGGAGTCATGGGCACATGTATTAGAGAGATGTACAGGAGAGGAAGAGGGACAGTTGAGTGTGGATGAGTTTGTAAGATGGTTCTTGGATGGTAGTGGACAGGGAGTGATGTGGATGAAGAAATTGGATGAAGTAAGGGAAAGCAAGGGAGTAGGTAGAGCCAAACGGGTGATCCTGAAAAGGGACAGTAAAAAAAACGAAAATTGTTTTAAATATCGTGGAAAATGCATTTTTTATGGTAAGAGGAAACGGAAGCCCTGGAAGCTCGCTCATTTTAGAAATTAATATCACTACTGTTACTATTTTTTATCCTACGTAATGCAAAAGAGTAGAATATAAGTAGCAGTTAAGTTAGACTAAGGATGGAATTGTAAATATATGTACAGGAAGCGGAGGCCCTCAAACTCGTAAAAGGGAGAGATTAAATACATACATACAATAATACTTTGATAACAATAATATGAATAATTATACCTAATTATTTTAATATATATTATTTAAATTTCAAATTATTATTATGTTTTCTTAACAGATTAGGAGTTTATATAATAGTAATTCAAGCACAAGTTTCAAATTCAATATACAATTTTAAAGTATAAGTTTCTTATTAAAAAAATTAAGAGAAAAATGTTCTCAGCAAGTATGCATCGTTGGAAAGAAACTTTTTGAAAAATCATTTTCAAAGCAATGTTTTTTGGCTTCTGACATTGGTTTTATTAAAAAAGGGTTAAGTGCACTTTTCACTTAATTTTTACGTACAGAAAGTTTTCCTTTGATTTTGATAATGAAAAATTAAATACGTATATTTTATATCATATATACATACATACACACATACATACTTGCAAACATACATACATACATACATACGTATATATACATATATAATAATAATTACATAATTTTCATACATTTCTTTTAATGTTTAACAGAGTTCTATTTGTTCACACAATTTTCATTTGCTCAAGCAGTTATTTTTCGATAACTATTAAATAGAAGACATATAATTAATTCCGATTTCAAAAGTATTTTTGGAAAATTAATTATTTAAACAAATTATATTTGTTTAAACAATTAAAAAGTGTTAAATTTTTTCTTTCTATACGCTATAAAGTCAGAAACATAATGCTATGTGTTCTATTTTATTGCAATTATTTTAGTTATCGAAAAAAACTGCTTTAGCAAATAAATATTGTTTAAAGAAAAAAAAATATTAAAAAATAAAATAAATGTGTCGAAATTATATAATTATTTAACAGAAAGTAGCATATTATACCAATTTGAATAAAATAGGACATCCCTGGCTCAACTGAAAAATTTTTGAAAATAAACAATAATTAATTGTTCAAGTAATTACGTAATGTTTTAAGACAAATTTACTACTTCAAACAATGACAAAATATTACATTTCAATAAGAAAATAAGATCATTTTTAAAATTTCTGGGGAATAAATTATTGTTTGAATAATTAACATTTTTTTAAACAATTAAAAATTGTTTTGAAATTTATAGTAAATATTAAAATTGTATATTAATGATTATTTCTCAGAAACGACGACGGGAATGGCTGAAAAATAACAATAAGCATATCTGCGACAACTTATTCTAATTTTAATCTTTTCTCTGCAAGTAACATATCTTTGGAATCGCAAATAAACGTACATTTCAAATATAATATTTTTAAATTACTGATTACAATATTATAAAAATGTTATATCTCGTGTTTTATTCGTCATGACATGTTTTATTCGACACAGCGCGAGGGTACGTCGAGCAGGTAAATCGCGATCAAATGAAAATCGCTCTGCTAAATATTTGGAAAAATTGGAGTTAATTTAAAAGATATTTAGAACTTTTACTCATAAATATCTCTTGAAATTATATGCATTTTTGTAACATTAAAAAAAATGTTGCTGACTTGAGTCAAGATCCTTACTATCTACTAATGTGTTTTTTGTTTGAAAATTTTTCAAATGTTTTGAAATATTTCTTAATTTTCTTTTAGATTTCATTATTTAAATTAAAAAATTGGTTCAAATTTTTCCATATTTGCATTTTGAATTTAGATATAAGAGACAAGACGCTTATTTGAAAATAGGTATATTTAATAGAAAAATAAAAAATTTCCTATTCATATTTGGAAGAGATAATTTAGCACGAAAATTGATCAAGAATTATTCAAGTTTTCAAGGCGACCTCAAAGTCAATTCAGAAACTGGTTCAAAATTTTCAAAATTGTAAAATGTTAAGTTGAAATTTTTTCAAAATAAATAATTTTCAATATGAAGCAATTAAAATTCGAGAATTTGCAATTGAAAACTAAATTGAATGTTTCAATGTTTGTAAATGTTTTAATTCAGTATTTAATATGAAAATTCAGAGCTCTAAAATTGTAACCATTCAAAAACTTCGAATTTTTATTTATTTTTATTTTACATAATGCAATTTTAAACTTTTTAATTTCAACTAGTTCATTTAAAATAAGGGCCAGATTTTGAGGCGTGCAAGCCGTGCGGTTGCACAGAACGCCATGGTTGAGGGGGAGGGAGCATGCGATTTTACTCCCTACCTTCCTCGACCTGTGTTTTCAGGTTTCTGGAAAGGTGACAACTTGGTACCTGTTTGTCCAAGTCTAGTCTTAAGATCCGTAATAGCTTTTTCACTTATCCATTCAAAGATCTGAACTAAGATTGTCTTTCGATGATCATTTCTTACGATACTTTGTAAATTTATAATAATTACTAAGCATTTAAACAATTTTGATAAACATATTGAGAGGTGAGGTATTTTTCAATTAATAAACACAATTTGTTTACGAAGTTAACTACGATTGTCTTTGCTATGACTCTTTTCTAAGGTATTTGTTAAATCTACAAGCATGGTTAATTATTTAAAGAACTTTCATAACAATTTCAGAATTTGGCTATTTTTCAAACGAATAAAGTCAGTTCTTTTTATAAATTTAATTAAGAACATCTTTCCGATTAATTATAATAATTGCATTTTCAAGATTTATTATTTAAACTACTTTCATGAGCAAATTAATAGCTTGGGAATTTTTGGAAGAATAGGCCTAATTTGTTTACGGAACTAACAAAGAATAAATTTCCAATCACATTTTCCTACGACACCTTGTAAATTTACAATAATGATTTATTATGCAAATAAATTTCATAAACAAATTCAGAACTTAACTTTTTTTAGATTTTGAACCATTTGAACATTTTAAACAAATTAATTTTTATAAGAAAATGTATGCACTATATATTTAATAAGAAATAAAAAATAAATTAAAACTATATGATGGCAAAAACTTTCATTTTCATTAGTTTCAGTAAGTATCTATTTTTATTAATTTCTTAAAGTAATTTCATAATCTCTTCAGTTAAATATTTTGCTTCATCAAGATTTTCTGTAGTATATTTTCTCTTGCAATACTTTTCTCCATATATTTTACTGTGATTAATCAGTCGAACATATAAAGTACAAATGATTATCGTTGTATTTTATTGAATTTTATTTCCAAATAAAATAATTGCAAGCAAAGTAGTGATTCGCGCGCTGAGTGCGCTATGAGCTTTTCTTTTGGTTGAAAATTCATCTTTTTGGTAGATAGTTCGTCTTCTTGATTGACAATTAATCTTTGTAGTTAAAAATCCAAATGCTATTTCCTTGAAAATTCATGTATTTTGTTAACAATTCGCCTTGTTGGTCGATAGAATGATTTATTTAACTGAAAATTCAACTAAACGCAGTTGCTAATGAAGCTATTTTTTTGAAAGTTTAAAAAAATTAACGAATCCAGTTGAATATTCCTTCAATTCTGTTAAAAATTCATCTCTTTGATTAAAAATTTGACTATTTTGTTGAAAATGATTTTTTTAACTGAAAGTGCAACTATTTTATTTTTGGTTTAAAATTTATATTTTTCATTGGAAATGAAACTATTTGTATAAAAATTGTCCTTTCTGAGTTGAACATTCCTGTATTTTGTTGAAAATTCATCTTCTTTGTACTCTCTAAATCTGAATCAGTATATGTCTAATTCAAATCAGCGTATATACACTGCTAAAACAGTGAAATGTCGATACTGATCAGTGAAATTTCACTGAATAACAGCTAAATTTCGCTGCTTTTCCAGCCAATATACGCTTCAAGTCCCTTATTTTATTATTTCTGTAAACCATAAATTATGTATAGTAAGAGGGGGGGGGGG
>NC_046666.1:83274807-83288980 GCF_010883055.1 Belonocnema kinseyi | reverse complement strand
GAATTTTCTTCAAGGATCGAAATATTTTAGTATTATACCATTCGCAATTAAGCCATTATTTGCCTTTCGTGGTGTAGCCGTGACTCACTGAGCGTGGAAGGGTGTAATGTGAGGAAAGGGGTGTATATCTTTAAGAGTTAAGATTGATCCAGAATAATTCTCGATTTTTACATTCTCGTCAGAGAAGATATTAGATTTATGGAAAATTCGTTCCCCCAGTTTTTGTCAATTGTCCACGTTTTTAGACCCCCTGAATCCGAAAAAACAGATTTTTCTTATTGTGTTTGATGCCTAATAACCAATTAAGTTTCTTTTGCGCATGTCAAATAAAATTTAAAATGATGTTTCGTACGCGTCTCGCTTGAATAAATACAATTTTGTATGCCAGATCTTGAATTTTTCTAAATTTCATTATGCACATTAATGTGACATTTATCTAAACCTTGAAGTAAAGAACGTGATAAATGAAATTCTGCAGAAAATTCGAATCAAATTTAGATAGAAGAAGAACCGAAATAAATATTGAAGTCACCCCCCCCCCCCCCCCCCCCATCTTGGAATACTCATCCCCAGTAATCTACCAAGAGTCCTAAACTCCTAGAGACTTCTCGCCTATATTTCTACTTTTTACAACCTCAGGCCTGACTGTTTCAAAGTATAGTTTCCCAAAAGATGTATGGGCTAGTTCATTACAGATTAGAGTCCCAAACATTTTCTACGCCACAGGCGTAAAATTGTCACATCTTACAACGAGTCGTCCCATCGCACATTAGTCTGGAATAGGAATTTACTGTTCATAATCGCCATTTTAGCTTTGTGAGTTCTTATCTCAAGAAAAAATACAGATAGAAACTCACTATCAGCCGGAATTATTGCACATGCATTCATAGAACATAATTAATTTAAATAATATTTAACTCAATTATTATAAACAATTTCTATAAACAAATTCTTTATAAACGTGTTTTTCTCATAGCTAAATTGATTTTTCTGAACAAAAGTGATTCACAATTGTCTTTAAAGCCATTTATATACTTTAAGCTTTATCAAACATAAAAAATATAGATTGTTTATAACAATTTAGTTAAACAAGTCTCTTAATGGGCCGTTTCCTCGTAGAAAAAATTTTTTTTCTTCAATAATTATTAGAGTGACATTTATTGCGGTGACTAACCAACGAAATTAAATAAAGAATAATTTATATGATTGTTATAAACAATTTTTTTTTAGCAAAACTATGATTTATTTTTTTACATGCAAAAAGGACGGTTTTCTACTGAAATTATCCGACAATAAACTAACAGTGATTCCAAAATTGGATATGGGACATTAAATAATAATTTGCGTAATTGTTAATAACAATTTCTGTAGAAAACTGTCCATAGCAATAACGCTGTACTTGCGTTTTTAGAAGTCACCTATCTTTCATTTGTTTTATGCAACTTCCTGAAAAATAAATGAGGAACAAGTGAAAATAAGGTGCAATAACGCTGTACTTGCGTATTCAGAAGTCACTTATCTTTCATTTGTTTTGTACATTACTTCATAAAAAACAAATGAAGAAACGGCCAATTAGGAGACTTGTTCAACTAAATTATTATAAACAATCTATACTGTTTATGTTTGATAAAGCTTAAAGTATATAAATGGCTTTAAAGACAATTGTGAATCACTTTTGTTCAAATAAATCAATTCAGCTATGAGAAAAACTCGTTTATAAAGAATTTGTTTATAGAAATGTTTATAAAAACAATAGTTGTTAACTCATGCTAATTTTTTTGTTACAAATTATGACTCTTATGAAAAATATTGGCAACTAGCGTGAAATAAACGATTTTTTCTATGATGAAAAAAAACTAATAAGAATTTGTTTATAAAAATTGTTTATAATTAAGTTCAATATTTTTTTAATTAATTATGCTTTATGAATACATGTGCAATAATTCCGGCTGATAGTGGGTTTCTATGTGTATTTTTTCTTGAGATAAAAATTCACAAAGCTAAAATGGTCAATTTTGTCACTATATTTGTTTATATATTGTTGCTCTGTGAAAAAAAATTTTAAAAAAGCAAACCACAATTCTCTTAAAAATTAATTTCTGAGCATTTCTAAAAAAAAAACTTTTAAATCGGTTAAGAAATACGACCTGTGGGCGATTATGAACAGTATAATCCGATTCCAGACCACTGTGCACCGTGCTCTAGATGCGCTAGCGACTATTTACTTGCAAAATACCGATATGCTTTACGCCTTCGGCATATTACAAATTTAAGATGGTTTATATTTATAAAGTCCATTGCCGTTTTTGAAGAACTAGCTTTTTTAAGAGTCTTAAGAGCCCATTAACATTTAACAAACAAATAAAAATGAACGTTTATAACAAAAAACGAATAGGTAATAGAAACTTTAAAATTACTCAATTTTATTATTTATTTGTCATGAAAATTATTCCGCTCTATTACAAATCTCAGAGATTATTTATTTGAAACTGGCAACGAGACTCTCTTAATTATTTTTTATAATACAAAGAGTTACTATTTTATCTAAAAGTAGCTAATGCCAATTTCTTAATGAAGCTTTACATTCTTGATGTAATAATTACCATATGATTTTATTAAAAATGGTTAATGATCTAACAGGTCAAAGTATGCCCATTCAAAAATGTGCACTAACTTATTTAAGTCCATTTGATTTTGACTTAAATTCGCATTATTAAAAGCTGACATTATTAAAACTTAAAATGACATTATTGAAAGAACGGTTGAATGCCATAGAAATCGGAACAATTTCACAGGTTTCGCAAAGACTTCGCATAGATTTAAAAGATTTTATAAACTCTTGTATTATTCGACAATTAAGATTTCAAAGATTTCGGGTCGATTTAAGAGACTGCATAAACACTTCAATCATTTTAAAAAGATTTCATGAAGGTTTTATTAATTTAATAAATATCACTGAATATTTCAAAAGTATTTCAAATAATTTGCGAAGACTTTTAAACAATTCACAAAAATGTCAATGATTTCCCAAAGATTTCAAAGATTTCGCAAATATTTCAGATAGATTCGAAAGATTTCAGATACCTTCCAAATATTTCACAATGATTTTTAGAGAATTTACCAGTATTTCACAAAGAATTAAACGATTTCCCAAAGAGTTCAAATATCTCAGAAAGATTTCAGGTAGATTTCAAAGATTGAACCAAAGATTTCAATAATTGCCTAATGATTTTGCAAAGATTTTGAGAGAATTCACTAATATTTTAGAAAGATTTCACAAAATTTTCAATGATTTCCCAATGACTTTAAAGATTTCACAAAGCTTACAAATATTTTACGAAGATTTAAAATAGATTTCAAAGATTGAACAAATAATTCCAATGACGTCCTAATGATTTTATAAAGATTTCAAACATTTCGGAAAGATTTAGGATATGTTTAGAAGATTGCACAGATATTTCCATTATTTTACAAAGACTTCTATTCTTTCACAAAGTTTTCAAAATTCTCAAAAATTTTAAACATTTTGAATAGATTTAAAAAAGTTATTTCTCAAAAATTTCACGAAGAATTTACAAAGGTTGCAATAATATCTCAAAGATTTTATTACCCACATAGATTCCAGATAGATTTCAAAGATTAAACAAAGCAAGAAAGAATTAAAAGGTTTCTATATGCTACGATCGGATGAGTTTAAGCAAAGATATTATTATCTTTGGTTTAAGCATTTTTTTTTACGAGTAGGCAAATCAAGACTTTAACCCTCCCTGGTCGATTTCTATGGGAGGCATTGGCCCCTGTGTCCCCTTGGCAAGGCTCCACCGCCTCTGAAGGACATTAGAATAGGAGGGGACTAGCCTCATGCTACCTAACTTGAGCGCGGGGATTGATCATAAAGTTACAAGGGGGAGTGTACCATGTTGGTTTGCAAAAGCAATAGAGGTTTAGCAATCCAAGATCTAGGTAGAACAGCCTGCTCGTTATTTAGATCCGGGAACGACATGCCTATTCTGCCGTGATTTGGAACAACACCGTTAACTGCGAATCGGATAAAGTCACCTGAAGCTATTAACAGTAGGCGGCTCAAGGGCCTTATCAAAAATGTAGTTAACGGTGTTCTTCCAAATCAAGGCAGTATTTCTCTCCTATTCGTATGGACATATCAAATACAAAGATTGACCATTTTTTTACGATATTGATTAAGTTCTAGTTGAATTTGCTTGGAATTTAAGAAAAATACATATATTACAAGATTTTTGTATCAGCTTTATTATCTAATGAAAATTATGTAAAATAATAATAATATTGATATTGAATAGCTTCTAATATATAGAATCTATTGAATTGAAGATCATACTCTAATTATTATTATATAAACTCCTTATCTTTAAAAAAACAATAATGAATTTAAATAACATGATCAAAATAATTAGGTACAATTATTCACAGTATTAATTATAAATTAATCAATAATTATATTATTCTAAGAACTGGAGATAATAAATAAAAAATTATCTTTATTATGATAACATTTTCTAGTTGAGAAAATCATTAAAGCCAAAGCTTAGTTAAATAATTAATTTTAAAGGAGTAGATTTGATACATTTTTCTTAATTTATTATGTATTATTGTTACTAACTCCGATCTTCTCTACCGACTTTATCAAATTGTACCCTGTTTTACCAAGTGAGTAGCAGGTAAGCCACCTTTTATTTTAGTTCCCGAAAAATAACAATAAGGCAAACAAGACGCGCTTTTGGATCTTTAATTTTAGTTCCCGGAAGGCTAAGGCAAACAGGCCGCGCTGCGGTAAGTCGGTCGAAATCAAATACACGGCATAAGCAATCTCCCACCTCATCTCTGCTACTACTGCATACACATACACGGTCGTAGCAGGGGGCTGGTGAGAGGGTGTTGTGCGTAAGGCTGCGAACGCGTCACTTGAGGTGAGGGTTAGGAACATAGTTTACTCCAGGTAATTTACTTGAATTTCTACAGTAATTTACCACGTGGTTTACGTCCGGAGTTGTCTACATTATGTAATCTAATGTAAATTACTTTGATATGGAACAGGCGAATATTTCGACGGCTGTGATTTGTCTGATCTGACATAAGTAGGGTAGGGGGGGGGGGGGCAGCGCCAACCAGTTAAGAATCAATGATTTTTTCAAAGTTAATAAGATGTAGAGTTTATCCATTTTTCTCTCAATTGAAATCATGCATTATTGTATATCATATTTTTCTAAGTATGAGTCCCATGAAATAAAGCAATGATTTAATAATTTAAGTATTTTTGACAAGCGATATTTCGTTGGCTTTGCCTCCCCACGTAGGGCAAAGCCGAATGAGTAATTTTTAACAAAAAAAGTGATAGCTGTGATTTAACCTAATATTCCGTGATATTCTGCTAGAGGCGGCCTACATGCACATTTTTCTACCTTGCCAATAAAAAAAAACCTGATGTACCGACCCTAGAGAATTAGAGCAACTTGTATCAAGTGTATTTTCAAATTCTTAAAAATATCACAGAATATGTGTGTGGATTTGTGAAATACTGAAAAAATGTTGAAACTTGCAACAATAATAATTTAAAAAAATTAAAAAAATTAAAGGATCCAGAATTAATATCCGTACATTTAAAAAAAGAATTACCTGCATTATTATATTTTCTTAAATATAATAATTTTGTCGAAAAATACAAAAGTTTAAAAAATAAAATTACAAACTTATAAATTTAAAAATGTAATAATTGTTAATACTTGTTAATATAGGTATATTTTTTATAAAAAATATTTTTCATTTGAACTAGCTATAGAATAATTATAAAAATCTCACAATTGATGAATATATTATTAGTTGGAATTAATTATGAGAAATATTTTAATTTTTAAAGTTTACTTGTGTATAAATAATAATTACACGCGACAAGTAAACTTGAAGAATTAGAATAAAATAAAATAGTTCATGAGGAATAGTTAATACGAGGGTGGATCAAATATAAACCGGAATTTTACAAATACTTTTCTTAGCCAATCGCAAGCACTCTCACAGTGTAGGTTCTTGTAATGTAGTGTATTAGGAGTGGGTAAAACGCTTGTTGAGCTGTTTGACTCATTCAGTTCGTCAGTACAGCTATGAGTGAGCAACAGGTTCCAGCGTGCGTTGCACAACGGGTTATAATAAAGTTTTTAATTAAAGAAGGCGTTAAACCGTGCGAAATTTTGACTCGATTGAAGGATCAGTATGGGGATGATACTCTGTCTAAAACTCGAGTGTTTGATTGAGCCACAAAGTTTAAGAGTGGACGAGAAAGTGTGGAAAATGTGAGTCATAATCGACGTCCAAGATCAAGTGTCTCTGGCGATAACATTGGTGCAGTTCGTAACCTTATTGAAAGTGACAGGCGGTTCACTATTCATGAAATCGCTTTACAGGTGGGCATTAGCCATGGAAGCGCTCAAACAATCATTAAAAATCATCTTGGTTTCAAAAAAATCTGTGCCCGATGGGCCCCGAAGTTATTGAACGAAGATCAAAAAAACATCCGTTTGCGAATCAGTAAGAGACATCTGAATCGATTTCAACGGGAGGGAGAGACTTTTTTGAAGAATATCGTGACATGTGATGAAACATGGATGCATCATTACACTCCCGAGTCCAAGATGGCGAGTAAAGAATGGCGAAGGAAAGACGAAGCCGGTCCTGTGAAAGCCAAAACCCGTTTCTCAGCCGGTAAGGTCCTCGCGACCGTCTTTTTCGACTACAGAGGAGTATTGCTCATTGATTTCCTACATGATCGACGTACGGTTAACGCTGCCTACTACTGCCAGCTGTTGAGGCAGCAAAAGCCGCTTACAGAAGCAAAAAACGCGGTAACCCCATCAGAAACGTCATCCTTCTTCATGACAATGCCAGGCCACATACGGCGGGTGAAACGAAACAAAAACTGGAGGATATGCATTGGGAAACCCTTGAGCATCCTTCATACAGCCCAGATTTGTCACCCTGTGACTATCATTTTTTTGCTATCATTTTTTATCATCTTTCTTGTGAAAGATGCACTTGGAGGATTGCGATTGGACAACGATCAAGATGTTGAGGAATTCGTGCGCAATTGGTTGATGACACGACCTCAAAGTTTCTACGAGCGAGGAATTAACAAGCTTCCAAACCGCTGGAAAAAATGTGTAGAGCGTGAAGGAGACTATGTAGAAAAATAATCAATAGTATTTTTGTATTGTTTTATAAATAAATAAATATTAAAAAAGAATTCCGGTTAATATTTGATTCACCCTCGTAAATAATTAACAAAGTCTGAAAAATTAGGTTATAAAATTGTTACTTTATCAACTAAACTATCAGCCAATTATTCAATTCAAACTTATATGTTTATTGCAGTAGTAGATATGGTACCATGGCTCATATTAGTACAAGAAACTTACTTTACTTACTGTTTGCGTCAATTTTGACGAACATAGATCAAATTAGTTTATTTCAAGGATTGGATACATAAAAGTACATTATAATAGCGAAATATACTATATTAAAGTTCGAAAAGAACTCAGTATAGGTACTTATTAATTGAATATCGCGTGTTAGAAGATTGCACAGCAAACTTTTTGAATGAAGATAAGAGATCGACGATTGTACGATAAAAATTCTGGTTAATCAGCGACTAAACCCTTGCACAGTTTAGGCAAATGAAAGAAAAAACATTTTTTGGCAGATTAACGCAACCCTCGTGATACCAGCTTTTGCATAATTGGCACTGAATCAATTTTTCACCTTGTAAAGATTCAGAGTGAGAACTAACGCAAGCGGGACAAATAACGTCTTCATTTTCCACTTCTTCCACTTTGAGAACGATTTTCTTACTTTTAGACCTTTTGAACTGTTTTACTTTCTGCATGCTTCTCAACAAATTTTTTAATTTGCCATCATTCTCATCACTCACTGCTTCTTTCTTGGTTTTTATCTTTGCTTTAGCTTCACTCTTCTTTACGTTCACAGTTTCCTTCTTAGTACATCTCTTTGTTTTAGGTTCGCTCTTTACTTTAATATTTTTATTTGCTTCTTTTAGGTTTTCAATGTACGGACAGGATGTCAGAATGACAGTTTCCCCTCTGTTCTTTGAAGGCTTTCTAGTGCTATTAGTATACTGTGCCTTCGGAATCGGCAATATCTCGGTAAGGACACCCCTGAGATGTTTGGGCTTGTCATTGGCTTGACTCGATTCCTGAGATGGTAGACTGAAGCTCTCTGTCAGATGATGCTCTTGTTTGCCTGACGTGGGAAACGATGTTGTGTCGCTAAGCATACATCTAAGATCTTTGTGTGCGTCAGCAGCTTGGCTAGAGTTCTGCAACGACACGATGACATTCTCTGGCAGTTGATGGTACTCAGTAGAGGAAGTGACTTTTTGCATTTCATTTGAGTCCGGAGATGCTGCATTTCATCTTTTAGGTTGCTCACTTGAGCATCTAACCGTTTGATGTGTTGCTGGCAGGGTGAATTTACACTGCAGGTGAACACGTTTTCCCTTTCGACCACTGGCTGTACGTCGTTTTTAATTTCAGAATTTTCCACCTGCGAATAATAAAGAAAAGATAGATAACTGGACAAATAACAATTTTTCGAAATTATATTTTTGAAGGCTTCCAGTAATTTAAGATACAATTGAATTTATCAATCAATATTAGAAATATGTAACAAAATATTTTTCGTTTTTCCTGCCTTTAAATTATCGAACACATCCATACTCACGTTAGCTGTGCCTTTTTCGCTAATTTGAGAATCCGGTGGAGTCATCTCTATATCAGTGGTGCTTGCAGGACTAAATTCGTCTTAAGTGAACACATCTCGGTTAAAAGGATAGATTCTTGCTACTTGGAATTCACTGATAGCATTTTTGGGCGTTGCTGCTTTCAAGTAGCTTTCCCCAAACACATGCGGAACATCGTTCAACGTAAGCACTTTTCCTGGGTGTGTTCTCAACCTTCTTAAGACAGATCTAGAGTGAAAAGAGCTGAAGGACTTCATGAAGCTGCGATTTAATGGCTGAAGTTTGTGTGATGTATGAGGAGGGAGACACAGTATGTGTACGTGGTTTTGTCTAGCCGCAAACAAAAATTGTAGATTTTTTGTGTGGCATGCATGTCCATCTAAAATTATCAGAACGGGATTTTCTTTGCTTGGCTTAGCGTATGCGAGGATATGTTCAAACCAAGTTGGATACAAGATATCAGTCTGCATCCAGCCAGAAGGATGAAAAACGATTTTAGTGCCTGGAGGACAATTTTCGGCAAATTTAGGATTGTACTTCACCCTAGGATATATCAGTTAACATGGTAAAAATTGACCAGCAGTATTGCAGCAAATTGCTGCGGTGACAGTAATACCACGTTCTGCAGAAGATATCATTCCCACTTGGTGTTTTCCTTTTAGGCTTATAACTTTCGGTTGTTTCTTTGGAACAACTGAAGTACCCGTTTCGTCCACGTTCCAGATATTATGGGGAGGAAATTCAAATTCAGTCATTAGTCCATCTAATAAATCGAAGAATTTGTTTGTTACAAACTTATTAAATCCGGCTGCTCTCGCAAAGGATGTGTTTTCAGGTGTTCTTAATGAAATCTCTGGATGTCTTTTCATGAATTTTTGGTACCAATCTCTTCCAGCAATTCCGATGGTTTTGCTAAAATTGTGAGGTATTCCTAACTCCTCAGCAAATTTAAAAAGAACTCGTCGTAACTTGTTTCGCGTGAGCCCAAAAAATTTGCTATCCATTATTCGAATATGTTCCACGAGTTCTTTTTCTGGATCTTCACTCAATGTTGGTCGATATTTACCAAGCTGAAGAAACTTTACTTGATCAAGCCCGCCGGCTTCTAACATTCTCTTCCACCTGGTTTTTAGAATTGAGGCCGGAATTGGGTACGTTTCAGAGGCTTTTGTGAAACTTAATTTCTTTTCTAAAACGCCTTTTAAAGCCTCTATCATGGAACACTCCTTCCATGATTTTACATTAGTTTTTCTTACGTAATTCCTCATCTTCGAAAATTATCCATTCTTTTTCTAATTTTGAAACGTAGCTTCCACCTTTCTTTCGGCACCAAGGATAAAAATCAGAAAAAATAATTCAGAAGGTTCATATACTATCCACAAATTTAATCATTTGTATTCAAAACGAACCATTTTCATAAATATTTAAGTAAAGTGGAAGTTCTGACATACTAGACTTAACAGTTCCTGTGGATTATGAGTCGCTGAATTTGAATCCGTTGTCAGAATTTCGACATCAGATCTCATTCCTTTTTCTAAGTTCAAATAGCATAGTTTTTTATCAGACTTGTCAATTCTTGTGGATTATGTGTCTCTAAATTTTGAGTCGAGTTCGGAATTATAAAAATAGTTCTTGTTTTTTTTAACTTGAAAAAACTTTTTTTCGTTGATTTTTCGTAATGTAAAATATGCCATTAAAAAATAAGCGCTTGTTATGCAAGTCTAACTGAAGATTCAGATTCAGCACAAACGAATGATTGTATGTATATTGTATAAAAGATATCGTCGGTCTGAATTGATTAACAAGCGCGTATTTTTTAATAAGATATTTTACATTACGAAAAATCAACAAAAAATATCTTTTTTGACGTTAGAAGAAAAACTAGAGCTGATTTTTTAAATTGCGACCTCGGCTTTGGATACAGCAACACAAAATCCATGAAGAATAGACTTCAATTGACTACTCTGGTCAGCCGGAACATTCATTTTATTTGCGGTGTTTTTTGGCGTGTTTTTTGAGGTTCGAAAAAATATTCAAGACCTGATGGCAGAATTCTAACCACGGATTCAAATTCATCTACTCAAAATAAATGGGAATTGGCTAGTTTGCAGGTCTACATTTCTACTTTTTCGTATGGCTGTGATTGTAAGGATGTCATAGTATTTTTTTATTTTAAGCTAATTTCAAGAAATTATTGACCGTTTAAATTAATTTCACATTTTTTAAACTACATTAAACTCGAAATCCGGCGTTTTCTTATCGAGTGTAAAAATATTCTTCTTGAATGACAATGTTTTAAAGGATCTAATAATTTGAAGCGCTACATTAAAAAAATTATAAAGTGATTTAATTATCATACTCGAAATAATTAACCAAGCACACTGCTGGCTGATTCAGTATTCTGCAGATTCTACGTATCCCCTATTCAATGAAAATTTGGAGGTTAGGTATTACGAGCGACTATTGACAATTTTAATGTATTTCAAATTATTAAACACCACATTAAATTCAAAACCCGGTGTCTACGTACCGCGTGTTAAAATGTTCTTATTCAATTAAAATATGTTAAATTATTTCAATAATTTAAAGAGCTGTGCAGACAAAATTATAAAAATTATGTAATTTTCATACAATAATTAAAAAAGCACACTGCTTGCTGATTTAGTATTCTGCAGATTCTACGTATCCCCTCTGCCAAGATAATTTGAAGGTTAGGAATTTCGAGCAATTATTGACATTTTAAATTTATTTAACATTTTTAAAAACCATATTTAACTCAAAATGCAATGTTTTCTTATCGTGTGTAAAACGTTTCTTGTCTAATGAAAATATGTTAACTTATCTAAAAATGTAAAAAGCTACACTGATAAAATTATAATAATTATGTAATTTCCATACTCACAATAATTTACAAAGCACACTTCTTTGTAATTCAGTATTCTGCAGGTTCTACACATCTCCTATGCATACAAAATTGAAGATTAGGTCTTCAAAAAACTTTTAGTATTAACATACGCACGTTTAACAGTATTTAACTTTGGAAAAATTAGTATTTTCCTACCTTTCACAATTTTTGTTTTGGTACATGTGTGGATTGAGAATAATAATATTGAATAGTTTCTACTTGCATGTAGCACAGAAGATAAGTAGCTGTTCTATATTACCGATCATTTATCGACCAAACATATGATAGATGTACCACCTAAGCACTTGTTAACTATTATTTTCATCGCGCTTGCCCCTCAGGCGAGAACTCTAATATTTACGATATTTAATATATTTTGGACTTACATTACGTTTAATTATTGTAACTATATAGTGTGATATTGTTTTACCTGTCAAAATATCCAATTTTCATACTATAAGTATTGCCATTAATGTAAAAAACTTTATATTTCAGTCAGCGAATCTTCCATTCTTTCGTCGCAAAAACTGTTTTCTGTATAATTTTTCTTTTATAACGTCAATTTTCAAGATTTTAGGAAGTAAAACTATCTCTATAATAAAATAGATTTATTTAATGCAAAGTAGAACTAAAATCGTCTAATAATAGCGATGTTATAAGCAAAATCACCTTTAGTCCACCGGTCGGCGCTCCCCCCCCCCCCCCTTACCCTACATGACCTCACCGTGTAGTTTGTGGACTGTGAACGTCTACTTGACGGTCATTCTGCAATTACTATTTAAAATTTTACAAATTAAGGCAAGATGAACAGGCAAAGTTTAAAGAAAAAATAATAAAGAAACAAATATCGGTAAACATTTATCAGTGATGACTACAATAATATCATTAACACTAATCAATAATTAGTGGTTAAAAAGTAAAATGATATGATCTCGAAATATTTTATGAATAAAGAGTAATTGTATGACAAATTAAACTTTCATTATTGTAAATTAATTGATTAATTACGAGTATCGTATAGGGGAAAAACAATATTGAAATTATATTTAAATTCTCATTGAAGTCCTACATCTAAACTTTAACAGTATTATTTTCTAAAAATGAAAAAAATGTTATTCACGGAAAAAGCAACTTATCTTGAAAGTTTTTTGAACGTTTACTATATTATAAACAATTCTTTCGAGTGTGAGTTAGCATATA
The DNA here is from genome assembly GCF_010883055.1 of Belonocnema kinseyi. Taxonomy (NCBI): domain Eukaryota; kingdom Metazoa; phylum Arthropoda; class Insecta; order Hymenoptera; family Cynipidae; genus Belonocnema; species Belonocnema kinseyi. Next base: position 83,276,093 of record NC_046666.1, on the reverse strand, counting down.
ATTGAAGTGTTATAATAAATATAACATATAATAATGATATAATACAATTGGAAAAATTAATAATAATTCAACACTATTTAATTGTATCAAGCATTTAAAGTTGGATATACTTTCAGCAGTATCATTTACTACTGTTAAATGCTTACCAATTGTTAAGTCTCGCAGGTAATGTTCGCTCTTTATCCATTCTGATGCGTTTGCTTGAAGGGGAGATGTCGAGATCCTAAATCGCGCAAAAAAGTTACGTGAATTCGCCGTGATGCAGTCCTAAATTTTTTGTCCTATAATTGTTTCATGCTCTTTGGTTTCAAACGTTTTATATTTTCGTAACTTTCAATTTTTAAATAAAGTAATGTTTTTCTTATTTCAATTATTATGAATGACCTAAAGTATAGCACTACGTCCTCATAAATGTTGTTCAGAGAAAATTTTGAAATTTGAATTATAATTTGCATTGGTGTATTTACTGTTTTTATAATATAATCATAGTAAATATTGTAAAAAACTAAAGAATGCAATATTAAATGCACTTTTATCATTTAAATTTTATTATGACTTTTATGATTAATTTTAAAGTGCGGCAAAAAATATGTGAACCATCCATACTCAATTTAAAGAACATTACGAAAAAATTTATCATGTTTAATTCAGAAAATACGACTCAAAAAATATTGTTACAAAAATAATAATTGAAACAAATTATATTTCTTTAAACAATCAAAAAAATTTTAATACATTTTTTATACACTATTCCGTCAGAAAATTAATTGTATGTCTTTTATTTTATTTCAATTTTCTTTAAGTTGTCGCCAAAAATGCTTGGGCAAATAAAACTTCTTTTAACATAGAGATTTGTTATAAATTAAAAGAAATGTATGAAAATTATGTATTTATTCAACAAAAAGTAGTTTAGGAAACCAATTTGAGAAAAAATTAGACAACTCTGGCTCAAGTTTGAGAAATTTTGTAAATAAAAAAATTAATTGTTTAAATAAATTATATAATGTTTTAAACAAAAATTAATTCTCCAAGAAATTGCGGACCATTAAATTTCAATCAGAAAATACGATTATTTCATATATTTTTTGGGATTAAAAATTCTTTAAATAATTTAAATTTATTTCAGCAATTTAACATTGTTGAAAAGCTATGGGAAATATTACAGTTGTCCATTAGTAACTATTGGTATAAAAACGACGATAGAAATTGCTAAATATTAATAATAACACGCAAAAATGAAGTTTTCTGGTTTTTGGGTCATATTTGGGGAGTTGCAGGGTTGAGGA
>NC_046666.1:83272385-83274797 GCF_010883055.1 Belonocnema kinseyi | reverse complement strand
TGCGTTAAAAATAAAAGTTATTAGTCTGGATTTCTTTCGTATACACTCCTCTTCTATCCCTACCAAAATTGGCACATTTCTATGAAACCCTGTAACATGTGTTCCATTTTTATAAAATCAAAATTTTCCCCATGTTAACCCGGTAAGAAGCGTTGAATTCAGAAAAATTAAGAATTTGTATTCCTATGAATACGCGATTTTTCCTCCGTCTAAAAATCCCCCAACGGGAACAGAAAAATTGCAAATCCTATTCCTCTCAACCGACTTAGTAAAATTGAACGAAAGCATTTATTTAACCTATTTTTCATTATTAAATCTTTTTATAACTTATAAATTCGAAAAATATTCAAATTTATATTTATTTATATTTTAATAATTTATTTAAACGTCATAAAAATGCAACAAAGAAATCTATGCAAATGTGTGAATTTAAATAATTTTAACTCTAGAGAGGCTTGGTTGAATTGGTGAGAATAAAAATTTCAGAATTTACATCCCGCATGAAGAAATTAAAACAACTTATTACACATATTTTGTGAAGGAATTAAATAAAATCAAAATATGACCACTTCTGAGGAATAAAAAATATCTCTGTGAGGTGAGTTACCGATACAATTAGAAGGAATTAAATATATTGAAAACACGTTCTCTTTGGGAGAATAGAAAACTGTGTTGCAGTCGCTATGGAAATAGAAGTGAATAAGTTTAGGAGGTATCTTATTCTTATTGTAACATTTCAGACAGATGTAAAAATCGCGCATTCAAAATAATAGAATAATCTTCCCTTTTGCGCTGAAATCTGAAAATATTAATTTTTCTTTATTCTACGCTTATTACCGGGAATGAAATGGGATTTAGAAGTGCCCGGTGGCACGTGAACATTTGAATGTCGGAAAAGAATTACGTATTTATTTCCATTAGAAATTACAAAAAACAACAAGAACTTTTTTGGGAAAATGCGAGCTGAACGGTTCGGCATAATTGCCTTTAGATTATCTAGTAAAAATATTTCATTCAACAATTCATGCGTTTAGACGTAATTTCGATGTGGCCAAATTGACAGCAATTTGAGGAACACTTGAAGATACAGGCGAGTACCTCGCTTTTCGCTCCTGTCCCTCGCCCTCACTATACTACCGTGCATGAATTAGATCATGCTACCGTGTTCCTGTGTACCCGGTAATAAGCGTAGAATAGAAAAAAATTAATATTTTCATATTTCAGCGCAAAAGTGAAAATTATTCTATTATTTTGAATGCGCAATTTTTCCATCTGTCTAAAATGCCAACACAAGAATAAGATACCTCCGAAACTTATTCCCTTCTATTTCCATAGCGACCGCCACACGGTTTTCTATTCTCCCAAAGAGAATGTGTTTTCAATATATTTAATTCCTTCTAATTGTACGGGTAACGCACCTCACAGATATTTTTTATTCCTCAGAAGTGGTCATATTTTGATTCTATTTAATTCCTTCTAATAAGTTCACAAAATATGTGTAATAAGTTGTTTTAATTCCTTCATGCGGAATGTAAATTCTAAAATTTTAATTCTCACCGATTCAACTCTGCCTTTCTAGAGTTAAAATTATTGAAATTCACACATTTGCATATATTTCTTTGTTGCATTTTTTAATACGTTTAAATAAATTATCAAAATATAAATAAATATAAATTCGAATATGTTTCGAATTTATAAGTTATAAAAAGATTTAATAATGAAAAATAGGTTAAATAAACTCTTTCGTTAAATTTTACTAAGTCGATTACCGGGTATAATTATGAAAAAAGTTTTTTGTTGTAAATATTTTTTTTTTGCTTTTTTCGTAATTATTGAAGTTTAGGACCAGACCCACCTTTCTTAGTGCTTTTTATTTATTATCCCCAATTTTCAACTCGACGTGGCGCTTCGTGTGAAAATGAGTTGGGAAAAAAAGTGTCGGTAAGGTAGGAATCTGGTCACGTGATCCACACGTCACATGGTCTTAAAACTTTCAATTTGATAACGCAGTCTGACTTGAAAATTTTCCACTGGTGTCACTAGTCATTTTCGGTCAATTTTAGGTCTTTGAATCAAAACCCGGGCTCAGAAATGGCTCAGTCTGATAAGTACCTGAAAATTCTAAGAGGTGGCATTAGTATTCACTAATGTGAACCATTTTCGTCGAGCTTGATCCTTCAAATGACGCCTGTCAAAACTTCAGCCATTTATGTTTACGCATTTACAAGTTACAGCACTGACAGCGACTAACCTCCGAGTTTTTTTTAATATGGAAAAATCTGAGTTTCGAGTTTTGATCAAACACTACTATCTTCGCAAAAAACGATATCCGAGACCAAGGCCAAGCTGGATAAGTATTACCCGGACTCTGCACCGTCGATTGGAACGATTCATAAGTGGTTTACCGAGTTT
>NC_046666.1:83269948-83272285 GCF_010883055.1 Belonocnema kinseyi | reverse complement strand
AAATCGTCACACACACAATTCAGAGTGACAAATTTAAACTTGGAATGTTACGATTATAATTGTTTTATTTGTTTTTATTTGTATTTCGAAGGTAAAAGTATTGTATTTTTATTCTTAAAGAACAGTTAAATAAGTATTAATCTAGAAAAAAATCACATTTGAGAAATTTCAACGGACATGTTCACCAAATCGTTCTCTTAGTCAAATAAATTCACCCATGTTTTTTATTTAAATATATATATTAGCCTCTGCTCTGAGGGTTTAAAGTTTTCTGATTCAAAGTAGAGAAATCCTAACACCAAATACAGGTTTGACCCAGAGAGCACTTATAGATTTATGAACTTATTATTACTCTGCCATTCGCTCATTGTCAGTGATCGGAACGTAATAATTAAGAAATTTTAAAATACATGCGGGAAATTCATTAGACGAATAGACTAAAATATCTCTAGAAATTGCAAGCTGTACAAATATAAAAAGAAACACTTAATAATATTAAAGAACAATGTGTAGATATTGCACTAAAAGTTTTATCTGTTAGATTATTGTTAATATTACAAAATATACGAAACAGAAATATAAATTATACATGTAATTTTCTCTCTGGTATCTATTAAAATAACCATGTCTTACAAAGCGTGGATATTTTACGTTTGTAATGAAATGTTGGCAATTTAATTTTAATTTAAATGGCTCTTGTCCAAGCTAAGTTTACCATCAGTGTGCCTCGAAGGTGTGCCGAGAGTTGCTTACAGCGCTCCAAGTGGCTCTTGGCAAATTATATGGGTGGGTGCTATTTACGGGGAGCGGTGGATAGAGGGGAAGTTACTTTTTTGCTGGACGCGCCGTCTATATTTATGGCGGGTAACTAAGCTCGCACCGCATCTACGTTTATAATATCTTTGGGGACGGTCATATAATGTTCCTATTGTATTCGTCATGTACCGGGCGGGCAGAGTTATTTACAGTACCTGGCCGTAACCAAACTGACTCACGTTTTAGAATTTTCTTCAAATTATTAACACTTGTTTAATTTATGAATTTTCTCAATATACATATTTATAATTATAACTTTTATACTAATACACTACTTTGAAGTTGAGTTAAAAAATTTAGTCTGTTTTGGCGTATCGCATTCTATTTACGAGATACGTTTTATTCACTCAAATTTTAAACGTCCAAAAGAAAAGGTTAGATATCTGAAATAATCGAAACCCGTAGATTCTGAATTTCTAATCTTCTCGAAGATAATTTCAAAATTTTACAAATTTTGATTTTTAATCCCTTTCAGCTGGTGTACTTGGTAGCTTAGTCGCACTGGCATAGACACACCGATTTTTACTAACACTATAGTATATTTTCCTGACACACATTTTAAAATACCTCACAGACTACATTTATAGGCGTGAAATAGCCTTTTAAAAATGTAAATGGATACTTGAAGTGGAACCCAGGTAGGAAAACTAGCGGTACAGGTATACGCACTGACCAGTGCGATTTCTTTGCTTTTTTAATGCGTTTTCATCGGCAGGGCAAGGTATTCAATTTTGAAAATTTCAATTGTTAAGAATTTTACAGGGTTCAAAATACATAGATGTCTGTGTTATAGTTTGTGGGTTTCAGGTTTGTGGCTTGAGCTTGGCTCGGTAGACTTTAGCTTGAAAAAATACACAGGAATAGTAGTCAGAACTATAGCACAGACACCTGTGTTTTTCCGGGCCTGTAAAATTCTCAATATTTGAAGTTTTCAAAATTGAATAACTTTGCGAAGGAAAAATATATTTGAGCAAACTCAACGGCATTTGGAAGGAAAAAATAATACTTAAAATTTTATGTACAGTTTTTTGAGAAAAAAAAGAAGCGAAAGTACATAAGGTCAAACATAGGCTAAACTCATGTTTTTTGCACTTTTAGGTTAGAATATTTAAAACTCCTGATGTTGTACTAGGCAGTCTGATAAGTCCCTGAAAAATGAAACACGGAAACGTTTTTTTGGCCAAAGTCGGTTTTATTTTTCAACATACTCTCCTTTTAGGTCGATACAGCGAGTCCAACGATTTTCTAACTTTTTGATACCGTCCGAAAAGTACTCGATCGGAAGGTCTCCAAAATACGCCTCAGTTTCAGCTATGAGCTCCTCATTTGAGTAAAAACGCTTACCGGTGAGCCATCTCTTCAGGTTAGGGAACAAGTAATAGTCGCTGGGGGCCAGTTCTGGTGAATACGGTGACTGAGGAACCAATTCGAAGCCGATTTCATGCAATTTTGCTTGTGCAACTACGCATGAATGAACAGGCGCATTGTCGTGATGATAAAGCGGTTTTTTCTTCTTCAAAT
>NC_046666.1:83268562-83269848 GCF_010883055.1 Belonocnema kinseyi | reverse complement strand
TTTTTACAACTTTTTTATATTTTTTTCAAATACTATGCACATTTTCAAACAAATTTTTTCATCCAGAAATATATATTCGATTATTGTATTTTCAATAAATAATATTCAATAAACAATTTTTTTAATTGTTTAAATTCAAGAATTTTCTAGTTCGGTTATTTTATAATTCAGCCATTTTCTCTGGTGATTTTTGAAATTCGGTAATATCTTATTGTCTGGAATTTTATTTTCCTGAATTTTCCAATTCGACTTTTATATTTTGGGACTTTCATAATTTCTGGAATTTTATTATTTGGTTATTTTTCAATTTAAGAATTTTACAGTGTCGGGAATTTTATTTTTCGGGATTTTTCAGTCGCTTTTTCCGAAAAATAAAATTCTCACATCACTGTAATAATTCCGAAATTATAACATTGTCGAAATATAAAAGTCCCGAATTGGAAAATTCTCGACAATTTACAATCTTACCGAATTTGAGAATTGCCGACAGAAAATTTCCGAATTATACAATATCCGGGCTAGAAAACTGTCTAATTTGAACAATTAAAAAATAGTTTGTTTAAAAATTTTTTGTTAATAGAATAATAAAATATTTTTAATAAAGAAAAAACTTTTTAATGTTTAAAGTTTATAAAAATTATTGTTGGAATATAATATAACAATAATTGAACAAATGTATTTTTTGATAAAAATTTATTTGAAAATGTGCATTGTATTTTTGTACATTACAGAGAACGCTCGCAAAAATGAAATTATTATTTAAAAAAATAAAAATAAAAGTCGCGTTAAATCAGCCTGCATTGAATCCTGCAAATTTTGTTTCATTTAAAGCTCACGTGTTTTAAATTTATGTTTGTATCGCATATTTATACAATTATTGTTGTTTTAAATTAAAATAATAATTAAAAAAAAATTAAACATCAAAACAAAATTTCTATAATAAAAATATTTGATTATTGTATTTTTAATAAATAAATAATATTGATCACAAAACTGTTTTCTCAATTTCTGCAATTCGGGAATTTTCTAGTTTGAATATTTGATCATTAGACAGCATTCGGCCTGGAGTTTTATTATTCGGGAATTTTTAAATTCGATAATATTGTAAACTGTCCAGAATAACGTTTTTATACAAATATAATTATAATTCCAAGTGAGAGGCAAATTGCTCTTTCGGTTTTTAGATGTTAAGAAGACAGTTCCAAGCCAGATTACGTTTTGCATTGGCAAACAATATTATACGAACAGAATTTCACTGACACATTCGTAAAAAATATCATGTTCCA
>NC_046666.1:83267260-83268462 GCF_010883055.1 Belonocnema kinseyi | reverse complement strand
TATTTTTTACTACAGTGTGATTTTGGAAATGCTTTCTTTCATAGAAATAATTTTGAAACAAGAAACTCAGTACATTTCAATTTAAAAAATTGAAATTATGAAAATTTTGAAAAATGTAAATATTTTAAGAGACACAAAACTTTGTTAAAGGAAAATTTGTGTATAAGAAAACGAGGAAACATTTTTTTAAATACAATGTTCCTCGCCAATCTGTATTTCTACTACTGTCAAAAAATTGGCATCAACTTTTCGTTGATATAACGAAAAGAAAAGTTTTAAAAAAATATTTGAATAATTATTTAGCTACAAAGTTTTTTTTTTTAATTTTGTCTTTTTACTACAGAGCGGCTTTCAAGAGAAAAAATTTGGCTTTCACAGATATAATTCCTCATCACACCAGAAAAATTCATTAAATAACACTATTTCTCTTATACATAAAAAGCTGTGTTTAAGGGTTTCAATACAAAAAATGGGATTTAATATACATCGCTAAAAAATAATTTAAAAAGAGTTCTTTGACAGTTGTTCTTCGTTAAGAAATTTTTTTAAAGAATAGTACTTTCAAACGTAAAAGAGCATACCTGCAAGAAATTATGTACTTTTCAGATTTAAGAAAACTCACTGATAAGGATTGCCATTATGTGCCAAAACGTTTTGAAGATCAATAAAATCACCCAGCGATTATCAAGTTATCATTATTTTAAATAATATTCTCTTTTAATAATTTTCGAAAAATGCGGTTTTTTTCTTAAATTTTTAACAGCTCTACCAACGAAAAAAACAATAGAAAATTGATTGATTAACTCCATGGTAAGGAAATGGGTAATTTGAAAGACAAATGCATTATCTTGATGGGGGACATCACATCGAGGGCCTGAAGCAATTTAGTATCCAGTGAGGGGTAGTGTCGTTGCGCAGTGGAAGGGGAAGGTTAGGCAGTTAACCGTGGAGGAAAAGACGATCGCCCGTGTTTTCACTGCTTTTTCATTGGCAGGGTGGTAAAATTCGTTTGAATTTTGACCGCTTCCATTTAAATAGGTTTAATTTCAAACAATCTAGATTTAAAATTATTCAAGTTTAAAAATTTTAATCTGAAAATCATCTGCCAAGGCTGTCTATGTAGTTTCAATGTCACTAGCAGTATACAAATAAAATTGTAAAAAATAAATAATAATGAAAAATAATAATAAAATATTGATCAA
>NC_046666.1:83264986-83267160 GCF_010883055.1 Belonocnema kinseyi | reverse complement strand
AATTACAGAAAATTTGCTCTAATTATAATCTCGGCGCTCGATCTTGTTAATTTTTTCCTACAGTATTAATAAAGAAAAATTGTATGGAAATTTTTGATATCAAAAAGTTAAAGATAATCACAATTAAAAATTTTAAAATTCGCTTTTTAGGCCTTCATTTTAAGAACATGAATTTTAACGTTAAAATTACTTCATTTTCAGAATATAGCCTTACTGTTTGAATTTTCAGAATTTTCGTTATCAGTTATAGGTTAGGTCAAAAATAACATTCTGGGATTCGAAATTGTTATAACGTGAAAAAGTTTTAACTTAAAATTTAAAAATGCGAAAATACACCATTTTCCATGTTCATTTGCAATCCAGCGAGTCACTTTCTTTAGATTCCTTTGAAAGTCGATCCTTTGCTTTCAGTTTTCTTTTTAAAATATACCTTGAATTCAACGCATTTCAAATTAAATGCTTGCAGCTGCATTTAGATTGAATTATGCAAAGGTTTTTTGTTTTAAATATAAATTAATTAAAACATTTTATTTGTTATTCACAATTGTAATTTATAACTTCTAAAATGGAATAATTGTAGCTCAAACATGAAAAATACGAGGGTGGATCAAATATAAACCGGAATTTTACAAATACTTTTCTTAGCCAATCGCAAGCACTCTCACAGTCTAGGTTCTTGTAATGTAGTGTATTAGGAGTGGGTAAAATGCTTGGTGAGCTGTTTGACTCAGTCAATTCGTTAGTACAGCTATGAGTGAGCAACAGGTTCCAGCGTTCGTTGCACAACGGGTTATAATAAAGTTTTTAACTAAGGAAGGCGTTAAACCGTGCGAAATTTTGACTCGATTGAAGGATCAGTATGGGGATGATACTCTGTCTAAAACTCAAGTGTTTGATTGGGCCAAAAAGTTTAAGAGTGGACGAGAAAGTGTGGAAAATGTGAGTCATAATCGACGTCCAAGATCAAGTGTCTCTGGCGATAACATTGGTGCAGTTCGTGATCTTATTGAAAGTGACAGTCGGTTCACTATTCATGAAATCGCTTTACAGGTCGGCATTAGCTATGGAAGCGCTCAAACAATCATTAAAAATCATCTTGGTTTCAAAAAAATTTGTGCCCGATGGGTCCCGAAGTTATTGAACGAAGATCAAAAAAACATCCGACTGCGAATCAGTAAGAGACATCTGAATCGATTTCAGCGGGAGGGAGAGACTTTTTTGAAGCATATCGTGACATGTGACGAAACATGGGTGCATCATTACACTCCCGAGTCCAAGATGGCGAGTAAAGAATGGCGAAGGAAAGACAAAGCCGGTCATGTGAAAGCCAAAACCCGTCTCTCAGCCGGTAAGGTCCTCGCGACCGTCTTTTTCGACTACAGAGGAGTATTGCTCATTGATTTCCTACATGATCGACGTACGGTTAACGCTGCCTACTACAGCCAGCTGTTGGAGGCAGCAATACGACGGGTGAAACGAAAAAAAAACTGGACGATATGCATTGGGAAACCCTTGAGCATCCTCCATACAGCCCAGATTTGTCACCCTGTGACTATCATTTGTTTGCGCCCATGAAAGATGCACTTGGAGGATTGCGATTTGACAACGATCAGGATGTTGAGGAGTTCGTGCGCAATTGGTTGATGACTCGACCTCAACGTTTCTACGAGCAAGGAATTAACAAGCTTCCAAACCGCTGGAAAAAAATGTATAGAGCGTGAAGGAGACTATGTAGAAAAATAATCAATAGTATATTTGTATTGTTTTATAAATAAATAAATATTAAAAAAGAATTCCGGTTAATATTTGATTCACCCTCGTAATAAACAAATTTCAAATTTAAAGAGGTTCTATCACATATATTGAACTATTAAAACCTCTGATCTTTTTTAAGGTTTTTAAAACTCTTTGAAAAACTTGTTTTGACAATTTTGATTGTAATTTCTTAATAAAAGAATAAGTGCTATTTAGTCTCCAGAACAGTAATTTCAAAAATATTTGAACCCTTAATAGTTGAGACATTTTAAATTTGTAGTCTTCACAGTATATTGAATAATTTCAAATTTAAAGCTATTTAAATACGAGGGTAGTTCAATAAGTCCTTAGAATGACCAACAGATGGCGCGCGAATCGCTCCAAATCATCTGTTTTCAGTCAGCACCACTCCCGACTAG
>NC_046666.1:83263410-83264886 GCF_010883055.1 Belonocnema kinseyi | reverse complement strand
AATAGTACAATTTTTACATACAATTCTTAAAATAAAAAATCTGTGTGTCAAAGCTCAACCCAATCCGACTATTCTTTCGAAAGTTATACGATATACAGACAATCATAACATCAATAACAACGACGACGTAGACGCCAGAAAGACAGACAGATACCGATGTAAAAGCTTGTTGTTCTGATTAAGGAGCCTCAAAACGTCGAAATTTCATGAAATTCGCAGAAGTCATTTTTCGCATAAAACTCTTCTCATTATGGATGAGAATTTGATAAAATAATCATGGGGCCTTGAAAAAGTAGCGTTTTTCGCCTCTTGACTTTTTTCCATATCAAGCTTTTTTTGCTTCAAATGTCCATTTTCGTTTGGTTTTTTGGATTTTTAAAATCCTTTAACTTTGGTAAGTTTGATTTTACCAAAAAAAGTTGTCAGGATAAATTGTTCATATTTTTTGTACCATAAATGACTCTGGATAGAATTTTCAAATTTTTAAACAAATTGGTCTTTCAACTTTTTGAATTTTTATCAAAAATGGCTGTTTAACGAACTCGATCTTTCTTTTTGGTCTTTCGAACAGTGTGTCAAGCCCAATCCAATCGGAACAGTTATCCGGTAGACAGACAACTACAAGAACGACGACACCGGACAGACAAACAGGCCTCGACGTAAAAACTTGTTTTTCTGACTCAAGGGGCCTCAAAATGTCGACATTTGATAAAATGCGAAAAAGTTATTTTTTATTAAAAACTAATACCTTCTCATTTTGGATAAGAATATAAACATTTTTAATAAGATTTATAGAAAATCTTTCAAAGAATAAAATGATTGCCCGGTAAGTAAGCTGGACTTGAGACCGAGACAAATCGTCACACACACAATTCAGAGTGACAAATTTAAACTTGGAATGTTACGATTATAATTGTTTTATTTGTTTTTATTGGTATTTCGAAGGTAAAATTATTTTATTTTTATTCTTAAAGAACAGTTAAATAAGAATTAATTTAGAAAAAAATCAAATAATCTGGAGGTTTCTGAATGTTTCAAAGAAAAGAACAAAATTTGGAGCTTCTCAAGAATATGAAATATTAGGATAACAATAAAAATTTCTGGGTAGATTTAAAATGATTTTTTACTTCAAAAAAGTGCATATTCAAAGAGAATGTTTAAAAATATTTCAAAACATTTCAAAAGATTTACAATATTAGAAAAAATCTGGAAGCTCTTAAAATAATTTTGTGTGCAGGATTTTTCAAAAATGTTAGGAAAAATGGGAATCAGTCTACAGACATTTAAAAGTACCGAAAAATTTTTTAAATAGTTTTAAAAGATTTAAAATAATTTAAAAGAGAATAGATACTTTTGATGATTTTGAAATGTTTGCAAATGTTGACTTTTTATTTTGAAAAAAGACATAATTTTAAGAGGAAATATAAAAATATGGGACCACTGAAAAAAATCCGAAAGGGATGAATGAAAAATCCC
>NC_046666.1:83261422-83263310 GCF_010883055.1 Belonocnema kinseyi | reverse complement strand
AAATGAAAGTGGCCCTCAACCCTTAACATGTGTGCGTCGCGTGGCCATCGTAGGTGTATCGCACACACACAACCTGATATCGGCTTCAACTCAGGCAGATTTAGAATTGAGATTGTTGGTATTTTACTGTTCAATCCCGAAGCAAGCAATTTTGTGACAGATACAATCTGACAGATAAATGAGTCAATTTCGTTTGTTTTTAACTGTCCAGTGTTTCACCTTAAAATCCTTTTGTACATTTTGTATATTTGTGTTATAATTATTATCCATAGCTGGTTCAATTTAATGCCAGATTAAGCAAATCTGCAAATACCTCAAGAAATTCTAGGTTATGTTTCTATGTTTACCTTTCAGCTCCACTCTCCTCATCATTGTTTTCAGGTTCTTTTTTTCAGAATTATCACACCAGGTGCGATCGAAAAATCGTTGGATTATCAACATTAACCCCTAAATATTTGACTTAAAAAAAGAAAGTCAACCACATATTTTAAGTGACAAAAAATTAAAGAAATGTACAACTTCAAGTCGGGTGGTCACTGACTGGGAAAACCGGGAACTATAGCCCAGATTTTTGAACACCAAGAAGTACCTTAGAGTTTAGACGAAAACCCGGAATTTTCCAGATTAATTTTTTACTTTTGTAGATTTTATCTACATTTTCCTAAAAAGTCATATTTTTTTGGGTAGCAAAATCAACTATATTGATGAACACTCGTCTATTTCGAACAGCTAGTTCGATCTTTTAGATTTGTTTTAGTTGAGAATTCAAGTATTTTGTTGAAAATTCAACTTGTTGGTTAAAAGTTGAACTAATTTCTTTAAAATTCATTTTACTTGTAAAAGATTCGTAATCTTACAATTAGTTCAAAATTAATTTCTTTTGTTGAAAAATCTTCTTTTTTTTTTCATTAATTTTTTTAACTGAATATTCAACTGTTTGTTTTTGAAATTACTTTTTCTTAGTTGAGAATTTAAGTATTTTTTTAAAAATTCGTATTTTTTGAATGAATTTAACTGTTTCTAATTTAAAAGAAAATCTTTTTTTGTTTGTAATATCAAATATTAGATTTTTCGTTAAAAAATCATCTTCTTAGATTGTAAATTCAACTTTTTGGTTAAAAGTTGAACTACTTTCTTCAAAATTCATTGTTTCGGTTGAAGATTCTTAATCTTAGTTGAAAATTCATCGTTTGTTAAAAATTGAACTATTTTATTAAAAAATCTTATTTTGGTTAAAAATTAATCTTTTATTAAATTATAATTTAAAATCTTCTTTGGCTGAAATATCAACTATTGCGTTTTTTGTAAAAAATTGATATTCTTTGATTGAAAATTCCACTCTTTGGTTGAAAGTGAAACGACTTTCTTCATAATTCATCTCTTTTGTTGAAAATCTATATTCTGGGTTAAAACTCAATTTTTTAAATGAAAATTTAACTATTTGGTTAAAAATTGAACTGTTTGGTTGAAAACTAACTTGTTTTAGTTGAGAATTCAAGTATTTTGTTGAAAATTCAACTTGTTGGTTGAAAGTTGAACTAATTTCTTTAAAATTCATTTTATTTGTAAAAGATTCGTAATCTTACAATTAGTTCAAAATTAGTTTCTTTTGTTAAAAAATCTTCTGTTTTTCATTAATTTTTTTAACTGAATATTCAACTGTTTGTTTTTGAAATTACTTTTTCTTAGTTGAGAATTTAGGTATTTCGTTGAAAATTCGTATTTTTTGAATGAATTTAACTGTTTCTAATTTAAAACCTAAAAGATCTAAAAGATCGAACAAGCTGTATTTGCAGATTTGCTTAATCTGGCATTAAATTGAACCAGCTATGGATAATAATTATAGCACAAATATACAAAATGTACAAACGGATTTTAAGGTGAAACA
>NC_046666.1:83252776-83261322 GCF_010883055.1 Belonocnema kinseyi | reverse complement strand
ACACGTGCTATTAAACAGTATAGACAGCAGTATTATAGTAGAGAATTTGAGAATATTTACATTCGAGTATGTTATTATTGCTCCATTTTTATTTTTCCTTGTATTTAACTGCTTATAACAATAGGACGTAAGGTCTAATGATAAAGATGAAACATCAATCTCAAAAACGTCAAAGTGACTTTATTTACAAAAAATTGAATAAATTATTAGTTCATACATTCGTTTATATAATTTATTTTTAAAAACAACTTATATTGTCAGAAGACAATAAATATCACCAATAGCCCTTAATCTTAAATAATTCTATGGGATTTTAAATTATAACTTTGGGCCTGACAATAAATGCCCAGATATGTTTTATTATAAAATGACGCAAAATTGAAGGCATTTAGCCATTCTAACTTTAGAACAAATTTTCAAAAAGAAAGGATTATTGTTCATTCTTTTAGCAAAACAAAAGAATTAACAAAAATGCCCATTGAAAAGACTGAAAGAAGACAAAAATGCGTAGAAAGGGAGAAAATGGACAATCAAAGTAACTAATTATATAGTCATACAAAAAATAATATTTTTCTAATATAATAAAAACAAACTTTTAACTAAGATTTTTAAAAAATTGCACACTCGATTCAAATATATTATTAACTTAGATATGGCTATAGAAGACGTGACTATTTTCACCGACATTGATATCTTTTGGCCATAGGAGTAAAAGAAATAATGATTCTTTATATCTCCCTTACTCCTATAGCTACGAGATGTCACTCGGCAGATTGTTGCGACTGCTAGAGCCGAATTTTGGTTTGAAACATATTTGCCCGAATTCATCTAAATACAGGAAGAGTCAATGTTACTGAATAAGTAACTGAATTCAAGACGAATTCAAATTAATCCCGCAAGAATTAATCTCAGTCATTTTAAAGTAATTTTAGTCGAATTCAACTGAATGTTGCGAGGGTCAGAAATCGTACCCCAAAGTGTATTGCTTTATGCCACAGTTTCTTTCCAGTTAACAATAAAAAAAGCCTTCGAGTTCAAAGTGTAACAATGAAGCAATTTAATTCAAAACGAAGAAATTCCTGTTCTAAGAAATATTTTTTTCTTAGTTAGGTTGTTGTGAAATCCTTACCCTGTTTCTTTGTATGAAACGAAACGGAAATTGCATCTTCCTTTGCTAAAGGTCCTGCCTTTAATATAATAATGACTAAATATAAGAGCATTTAATTTGATTTACCTTAGATTGAAGAGTCATTAATCTCTCAGTCAATTTACAAATTAATTTACGTACGCCTGCATTTAAAGAGCCACCTTACCCGTCGTCAATTTGGTGTTTTTAAATTCCATTTAAAACTCGAAGAAATGTATAAACATTTGAGAGGTCTAGTTACAAAAGGGCGTATCCAACATTTTTTTCCAATTTCCCATACAAACGGATGTCCACAATACGTATCAGTTTTAAAAATATTAAATTTGTTTATAGTTGTTGAAAAATTAATGAACAAAGTCCAGCTCGGTGCTAACTGCATAAGTTCCGGGGTGAAAGCAAGACTAAAAATCAGCTATTTGTCGATTGTCGGTAAAAAGGAGAGAGTTTGGCAGAGGTTTTCTACAGACGTTATTTCCCGAATGATGAAAAACATTATATGCAAAAGCGAAAACGTGTTCACGCGCACTTGTTTGCGGTCTTCATCGATTTTTCTCAATTAAGTTATCGAGTTTCGAAAATCTACCACAGAACATAATACAGTAGAACCTCGATTATCCGGTCCTCGATTATCCGGTCGTCGATTATCCGAGGTAATATTGCTGCTAAAAAACGATTGAGCATACTGAAACAGTGCTCTATTGTCGACTTCCTTGAGCAACGTTAGTTATAATGAAATAGACACCTCTTCCGAATTTTGTACTTCATCCGTATTATATGAGTTTTCGCTTATCCGAGTTATCTCTTCCCCGCATTTCCTCGGATAATCTAGTTTCTACTGTAATTGATAGGGTTTTTCCAATCGGATAGTGAAAACCAGAAATATACACGAATAAAACTGGCGTAGATATGCCACCATATGGCAAAATGATTTTAAAAAACTATATTTCCAAATAGCCATCCAAAGATCACTGCTTGCTTGCCACTGGCAGATATTCCCTTTCGTACCTCACAAGCCTTACAAAGTCCCCCCCCCCCCCCACCCCCAGTTACCTTCAAGGTACTATAACTTCAGAACACTTAATTTTATTGGCTCAAATTTTCAGGAAGGACATATCACGGGTTTCCGGAAAAATGAATGTCTGATTGTAACGAATATTGCAGTAATTTGCAAATACGAACATATTTCCGCCGTCATATAAAATTAATTGTTGTTTGTTATCTCCTTTTGTACCTAGACCCCTAATTTGTTCCCTTTCTTACATCGGTCAAATTACCCTTGGATCCATTAGAATCTTCAATTTGAGAGGAGTCTGGACTGTTCGAACGGGTAAAGAATTATCCGTGTCGCAGGTACTGATTCTGTTCTTACAAATTCTGATCTTCAAACTTCCTTTCTCGGGCGATTTACTCTTGCTTCCGGAGACAATTGGTAAATCTATGTTTAAATTAAGCTTCTCCTTTGGAATGCTGATCTTGATCGGCATTAAGTGGGCCTGCATCTCATTGTGGATATTCTCATTATCGTTGCTCTCGTTCCTTCTTTTCTCTTTCTTCCTTTCCTTCTCCTTTTTCTTTTGCTTTCTCTCTTTCTTGTCTTTCTTGCCCTTCTTTGATTTCTTACTTTTCTTATAGTCCTTGCGTTTGACATTATTTTCCTCAGGAGGAACTAAAAGGAGCTCAGAAAAATTAACTGTACTCGGTAATGATTCAACTTCAACCGTGGGGGACTCACTTTTAACACTCCGGATTTCATTTTCACTTTTTATTCGCAGTTTACAGCTTGAGATTTGCGTGCTTTCGGGTTCCTGTTTCACTTCAGGTAATACTTGAGGTATAGAAAAATCTTGATTTCCATGACTAGAATCTAAACTATTTACTAAGTAATTCGAAGTAGCTTGGAGAGTTAATGTTGGTTTAGAGTCGAAGGGATTTGCAATCTGGGGTAACTTTCTCTCGGTCATGAGAGAGAAGTTGCTTGTCGGTAAATTCACTATGGGATCAATGAGATTGTTTTCTCTGTCTGTTTCGTTATCGAAAATGTCAAGTGGAAGATTCATAGATGCCTGGTAAGTCAGTGTCCGTTCTGAGAAAACTTGGGCGAAAGGTTTGATCTCTTCGTCAAACTTCGTATCAAATATGGCGGAGAAATTTGCAACCGCAAGGTTAAAGCTGGGCTTATAGAGTTCTGGCGAGGCGACAGCAGTCTGCAGAATGGAAGATACTTCTTCTGTGATAATCGCAGACTTTTCAAAATTGGAGGCACTACAGTGACGCTTTTGAGAACAATTATCTTCATCGGAAACTCGTCGCTTGAGCAAATTTGGCTTTCTACCAGTTGGAGCAGCAACAGGAATCACAGAATTGATTGATGAGACAGCAAAAACTGGAATAGGTACCTGCGATAAGGGTGAAGTCTCTGGCTGAGACTTGTTCCATTCTTGAGATTCCTTGGGTGACTGAAGTAAAGAAAACAATTCAGAGAGTTAAAGAATACTTTCGGACAATATTACTCTAATTCTTGTATTATGCGTTTTTGAGGTCTGATTAAAGTACTAATAGAAACTATACTTACATTTCTAAGATAGCCTTCCTCTGGACTCAAGATCGACTTTTGCGAGCAGGGAGGCGTTGGAAAGGGGATTTTTGGTTCAAATAACCTTTGGTCACTTTCCAGTCGCGGCATCAACTGTGTGACTGAAATCTCTGGCCATTGATTTTGACTAGAATGATCATGTTCTTTATGATGACTGTGATGACTATGCTGACCATTGTGGGGCACTGTATTTTTCTTCTTTTGATGTAACTCAAGATTGATCTGACCTCGTTTCGCGGCTTTCTTAAGTTTTGACGAACATTTATCAAATATGTGAAGAAACTCCTCTGTTAATTCCTTAAGTAGCTCTTCCGTCACACTTCTATCCACGTATGTGTACCATGGTCTTCCATCCCTACTTATCTGAATCTGCAGAAAAAAAGATGTTTATGTGCCATAAGTTTTAGAAAATATTAAGAATTCAAAATCAAATTACTTTAAATTCCAAATACTAAAAGCGTGAATTACACTCACCTGATAGTTTGACCATTTGGAAGCCAAGTGTATGCAGAAACAGGCAACAACTTTGGGACTGTACTGCAGGCACATCATTGTCAAATGCAAACTGAAACAAAATACCATTTCGAAATACCTTTTCTCAACAACAAAACGACAAAAACGAGGATTTTCTGGAAGGGTAGAAGGATTTTATGGTTGCTTCGTGCTTGGCAATTTAAACAGCACGAACTTTTTAAGAGTTCATGCATAGTATTCCTTGGGATGTAATTTTATCAAGATATACTATTTAAATTTATTTGATTTTTTGCAGCACAAAAACATTTGAAACAAAGAAATAACAGCGTTATGATGAGTTAAGAGCGCTTTCTAAGGTCTACAATTAACCTAGACACGAAATTATTGTGAACACAAAATGATTTTGTTTTCGAATGAAGTGCCTGATGAAAAGTTACCCAATATATTTTAATTCACATGTCAGAATTGAAAAAAGGGAATACGCATGCTTGCATTTTTCCTGGGACTTTAGAAGAGAGCAGAGTTGTCTTCGGAATATGATCCAGTGGAATACAGCAGGCTCAACTGTTACTAAAGTTAGAATATTACTAAGTGATAAATTGTAGCCACCTGTTAGATGCCATAAGATAGCAAGTTGAAGACAATTCCTTGCTGGCTGCAAATAAAAGAAAATAGACTCTATAAGTAATGCTCTTTCTAGAAATTCACGCTCACTTTGTTTTGACGCGTATTTATTGTTAAATAATTAACCTCTTATCATGGTACATCCTTTAACCACCTCTGCATGAGGGTGCTTAACCGTGAGGTCGAAGCCCAGAGTTATCAAAAGAATATTCTCGTTGAACAGCAGCTCATCCGCCATCTTTAAATAATGCTAGAAGAACACAGAACGCTGATTACTTTTTAGCATAGCACTTGAAATCAAGGGGCACATAACTTTCGGCGTAAAGTTTCGAATAAACTCAAGAGGAAATTTTAAAGCAATCCAATTGCACATGATTAAAAACTACTGCCATCAATATGCACCCAATGGAGAGTGAATACAAATAATTTAATATATAGTTGAAACGGGGGATTAACAGCTACCGAGCAGTTCTCCCAATTCAAATTCAATACAAATCAACTTTTTACCATATATAATAATTATAAAGTTTAAAATATATTATAAATTATGTCAAATTTACATTAGTGGAAAAAAGTTATTCATTCTTTTGAATTTAAAACCAATCATTTTATTGTAAAGAGTACAATCAAATAATTAATTTACCTTGCACTCTCAAACATTATCGTGTGATCCGAAAATTAATCTCATCAATTTAAAAATGATAATTTACTATTAAAAAATTGATTTACATATTTAATAATTTCAAAAAAGCACGCGATTTACTGGCAATGAGACTGCCCATGCGATGCATGAGCAGTATAGTTAAGAAGACGAATTGGGAGCACTCATGAAGTACTACAAGGAGATCGCACGCCTATAGCGTCGGAGATGGTGAAAAACAGCCAAAAAACGCGATCTCCTGTCCTCGGATTTTTATTTATTCCCAGATGAGAGCGTTACATGTGAAAAATTGAGGAATTACGAATCATATAGTAGCAATCGACAATTTAATTACAAATTGTCTCTGATGGACCGCTCTTATCTGGGCATAAAAATCGCTATGGAGAAAATGAGAAAGGCGATCGCGAACTGATGCCACGGGTATATACACACAGAGAAATTTCCTCTTGTATCGAAAGGATGCTTTTTGACACAAATGGAAGTTCCTCTTAAATTTAAGGTTGATAGGATCTGAAATCGAAAGATTAAATTCATCGGTACGTCGGAACTGTATTTATTTCCATTCTTTCTTGCTTTGTTCAATCTTTGAAATCTATCTAGAATATTTGTGAAATAATTTAAGTGTCTCTGAAAATTTTTTAATTTATCCGAAATCTTTGCAAAATATCTCAAATCCTTATGAAATCTTCAAGATATCATTGCAACCTTTGAAAAATCTTTGCTAAATATCTGGTAATACAATAGAACCCCGCTTATCAGAGCCATTGTGGACCGACCCCAACTTGGATAATCTGGAAACTCGTGTAAAACGGAATTTTAAATAAAAATAAAGTCTCAGTATAATAAACTGAAAGTCTACTTAAATATTCGATTTGTACAATTGCATGCCTTAAAAAATATGATAAATAGTTTATATTACATATGCCATGATGAAACTTTATTTAATAGCAGATGTTTAGGAAGATCTCTTCTGGTTGGTTAAGGCAAGTTCATATTTATGAATAATGCATAAGTCTCGGATAATACGGACTACTTTTGCGCTATAGCTCGGATAACACGGGTCAACTATTTTTATTCCAGCCTCGGGTAATCGCGAAGTCTGATAGAGCGGGCTCGGATAAGCGAGGTTTTACTTTATTTGTGAAATCATTTTAATATTTTTTCAATCTTTGGAAAGTCATTGAAATCCGTTTCTCTTTGTAATCTATCTGAAAGTTTGGTGAAATATTTCTTAAATCAGTTCAGTTCCTATTTGGAATATTTTTGAAGTATTTGGTATTATTTGTGAAATTATTTAGAAATGAAAATGATTAGCTATAATTAATTCACAGTTACTCTTATTAAGTATTAGAATATCGTTCTTTGAACGATCAGTCCGATTCTACCAAAGGAATTGTGAAATCTTCGGAAAATCATTGCCATTTTGTCAAACCTTTGGAACTCTGCAAAATATTTGTGAAATTACTTAAATCTTTGTGAAATATTTCCGTGATCATTGCAACCTTTAGGAATTATTTAAAAAACTTTGCGAAATATTTTTAATATTTTAAAAATATTTTGTAATATTTGTAAAATCATTGAAATCTTTGTGGAATATTTGGAAAATTATTAAGTTCTTGTGAAGTCTTTCAAATATATCCGAAATTTTTGAAATCTTTGTGAAATTATAAGGAAATCATTTTAAACATTTTTCAATCTTTGAAATCTACCTAGAATCTTTGTGAAATAATAGAAGTCTTGGTAAAATCTTTGAAATCCATCTGAAATCCTTGCGAAATATTAGAATTGTTGTGTAATCTTTGGAAAATCATTGAAATATTGGTAAAATTTGCAAATTCTCTGAAAATATTTGAAATCATTTCCAAAACTGGAAAATCATTGAAAACTTTGAGAAATCTTTGAAATCTTTGTGAAATAATATAAGTCTTTGTGTTATCTTTCAAATCTATCCGAAATCTTTGAGAAACTATTGCAATCTATGTTAAGTCTTATGTATCTATCCAAAAGGTTTGTTTATAATATTTATAATTTGTTTAAACAATCAGTGAACAACAATTCCAACTGACTGACAACTAGATATCTAATCTGGGATATTTTAGAATGGAAATAAATTTTTCAAAATGCAAAAATTCCAATTTAAACATTGTTTTTCCCCGTTTGGCTCGAAAAATCCCTTGAACATGAATTTTAAAATTGGGAACTATAGCTAGAACGAACTAATCGTCCCAGAAAAAAACTGAAGGTATCGTTGAAGGCCTATCATCCATATCTCTAGGTGATTTTTGAATCATTAAAAAAAAGTGTGGCGACCTACGATTTTAGAATATTATCTCTCGGAGTTGTCGGGAAAGTAAATTGCACACGATTTTCTTCTTTTAACCTTTAGGTAACTTTCATTTCAAATCTAAACTTTCAGTATCACTTTAAAGCAGCAGTTAGGCACGTTCGAATAATCTAACATTATTACAGTAGCAGATGTTAGAAGTTCGAGTCCGGCAGCGGCGGCCAGTAAGGGTTCGCCGCAGGTCAAAATTCAACGTTGTCACATTTTCCAAAATGGTTTATTTTCGAGAATAGCTAAACAGCAACATTGTAAGGGTTGGTCAGCACCGACTCATATTTCCATCGGTTTGAGAGACAGTGGTGCCCGATACCTAGTCGTCGCCGGTACTCGGTACTCCAAATTTACTTCTGATTTGTTGCGAATCTATTTCTATTTGTCTCGCGCTCGACAACTCCGGTTCTACATTTTTTGTTTGGAATAAACGATTGGTGTATGTGCAAATAAATCTATTTATTTACTTGAACACCCTTAATCTTCATATCAGTGTTAGTGCGTGAGACGAACCCACAAAAAGTATTATTCAAACAATTATATTGTTTATAATACTTATAATTTGTTTAAACAATCAGTGAACAACAATTCCAACTGACTGACAACTAGACATCTAATCTGGAATATTTTAGAATGGAAATAATTTTGTCAAAATGCAAAAATTCCAATTTAAACATTGTTTACCCCCCCCCCTCCCGAAAAAAACACGAAA
>NC_046666.1:83248563-83252676 GCF_010883055.1 Belonocnema kinseyi | reverse complement strand
AATCAAATGACCATCACGGGTATACGGGCAAGTAGGGGGCGCCATGTTTCTATCAACTGATACTTCTAATGCATTGTGACTTTATTTCTCTCTGGTAGAAGGCCTCTCATCCATATCTCTAGGTGATTTTTGAATCGTTAAAAAAAGGTATTATTTAACCAATGATATTGTTTATAATATTTAAAATGGTTTAAACAATCAGTTAAAAACAATGCACACTGACTGACAACTAGATACCTAATCTGGAACATTTTAGAATGCAAATAAATGTTTCGAAAAGCAAAAATTCAAATTTAAACATTGTTTTACCCCCTCCACTCAGACTCGAAAAATCAATTGAAAATGATTTTTAAAATTGGGAACTATAGCTAGAACGAACTAATTGTCCCAGAAAAAAACTGAAGGTAGCGTTGAAGGCCTCTCATCCATATCTCTAGGAGATTTTTTAATCATTAAAAAAAAAGTTATTATTTAAACAATTATACTGCTTACAATATTTATAATTTGTTTAAACAACCAGTGAAAAACAATGCACACTGGCTGTCAACTAGATACCTAATCTGGAATATTTTAGAATGCAAATAAATGTTTCGAAAAGCAAAAATTCAAATTTAAACATTGTTTTACCCCCTCCACTGACTCGAAAAATCCATTGAAAATGATTTTTAAAATTGGGAACTATAGCTAGAACGAACTAATTGTCCCAGAAAAAAAACTGAAGGTATCGTTGAAGGCCTCTCATCCATATCTCTAGGTGATTTTTGTATCATTGAAAAAAGGTATTATTTAAACAATTATATTGTCAGTCAGTGAACATTGTTTTTCACTGATTGCCTAAACAAATTATAAATATTATAAACCATATAATCGTTTAAATAATTTTTTTTTTAACGATTCAAAAATCACCTAGAGATATGGATGAGAGGCCTTCAACGATCCCTTCAGTTTTTTCTGTGACAATTTGTTTGTTCTGGCTATATGTCTTAAAGAAATTTATTTGAAAAGGCTTTTTCGGCATTCAGTGAGAGTGGAGGGGATATAAACAATGTTTGATGGATAAAGTGTTGACTATGTTTGTTTCGTTAAAGCTCAAAATAGTATTATTTTTATTTCGTTTGCGCTATCAGGTTTTACTTAACATTGTTGTACATTAAATCATGAAAAACGACAAAAAAATTATAAACATTGTATTTGTTCAAATAATTTTTTTTTCGTTCATTCAAAAATCACCTAGGGGTATTTTATTGAAGTATGCAGAGCTAAATTTAGGGTCGTAGAAAAAAAGGCTCCGCCGCTTGTGGTAAGAAAATTTTAATGTAGTATAGCGCAATATTTTTAAGTATTTCACTCAGAGCTCACTTTTTATACATACGTGTCTACAGTAAATTAATGAAATATATTGCGCGTTATTCAGTGGACATTTGTAGAACTAATTAACTGACTGTGCGGTGGCGTTTGGAACTAATTAACAGCCGTTAGTTGGATAGTTTGGTAAAGGACTATCTTAACGCTCACTTTTCTGGGGGGCGTAACAGACCTATAACAGGGTAGTTGCGAATAAAATAATAAATATGATGTTACAATGAGTTATTACGATCTAAAATCATATATTATATTTTTTACGCTAATAAAACAACAACTGCTTGATTTGAATAATTTAAAAAATATATAATTTATGAGCGTTGCGAACTTCAGTGGCATTGTATGCAAATCGATCTATTTATGTTATTAAGTCTCAACAAAATACTTTTTTTTAGGGTGAGATTGAAGAAATAGCCGACATTGCTAATACATATAAGATAAATAATAAACAATACGAAAGTTGAAATAGGAAGGCTTTCCTGTGAATTTATTTTAATTCAAGTAAGTTTAATACTTAACTGAAATAGCATAAAAGTAAAAAATAGTCCAAATACCTCGAACTCTTGCGTTTTTGGTGTATAATACTTCGATATAACTAAATATTCTGCGTACTTTATAGAAATATCACTTGCAGCAATTTGAAAATAATATAATATAAAGAAACCGCAAACGTTAAGATGTATAGAGATTTCCGAAAAAGTTTGACTTGCAATGTTCAGCCCAACAAAAAGAGAGAAAAGAAAAAATTTCTTTAGATATTTATGAAATTTTTAATGAAAAATTAGATTGTCAAGAAATATGGAGAAATTTTCTCTTTCTAGAAAAATTAAATTAACTCAAAAAATGCACTTTGAATTGCAGGTCACCACTGTTTAAAACAATCCACTGCAATAGAATGGCATCCTAGATCTATTGTCGATTTCAATTTCGCGATTCCAGTCAATCGATTCCAATTAAATCTTTTTTGTAGCTACAGAAACAAAAATTTATTTGTAATTTTAAGTTTATCATTTAATTGAAGACGAGAATATTTTGCAGGGGCAGAAACTATGTTTTTTTTTTAAATTTCAAGTTTATCACTTAATTGGAGAAGAAAATATAACCTTTAAATCGAATCTCATCATCTAACTTCCTAGGCCGTTACCTTTAAGGTTATATTTGTACAATTTCTGCAACTCTTAGACGCTTTGATCTTATTATAATGTTTTAAAGTTACATTATGGGCTTCAAATATCGTACCATAGGGGCCAAATCTTGAAAATAGAGTACTTTAGAGACCTCCTCTGAATATAGAGTACAATAGGAGATACAGGGAGTGGTCTGCGAGGCCTGCAGAAAGTGATCGCATGAGTGAGAGGTTGAAGTACGGAGGAATGGAACAAGTACTGGAGTAAAAAAGATGAAAGGAAATGCATGATATATAAGGGGTAGAGCGACATTAATGCATTGGTTACAAGATTGCGAAAAAGTATAAAAGGGAAGCATCACGTAAGGAAAAACAAAAAATGGCGAGCAAAAGGCCACAAAGGTCAGGAATCAGTTAAATTACAAAGGGTGCAGAAATATGACTGAAATATATTTTCACATTAACAATTATTTATAGCTTTTCTGAAATGTTTCAATTTTCATTGATGGAAGTTTATGAGTTGATTTAAAAGTTATAAGTTCACTGTCGCATGCACTTTTTTTCAAATGTTTAGAAAAGATTTAAAAAAATTTAATATGATACATGTGTGTGAAATAGTACATTGTGATACAAGTGCGTAAAAGCGAATGGATGTCCGATTTTCTTCACAAGCGTCACTAATTTTTGTAAGAAATGCAGAAAATGTCCAATTAGATCCAAGGGCGAAGCCCCCCACAAGGAAAGAAATACTTTCGAAGTTTCGCATATATAGATATATAAAGGAAAATAAAGGAATAATTTTAAACCTCTTTAAGTTCTGACATACATATATGGAAAGAAAAGAATAATTTAAACCATTTTCGACTCTAAATATATTTTTGAAAAGTATTACAAAGAAATTGAAGAATAATAATGGCAAAAATAATGTTAAAAATTTTTCATCCTTTTCTTTTTAAAACGCTACTTTCATTACTTTGAATTCAAAATACGCAGCCGTTTATGTAAGTTCGGTAGCCTCCTAACAAGCGGCAAACTCTCCCATTATCACTGTTTGATCTCTTTCCGGTTTCTCTCGATGGTTTGCCATGCCTGAGTGAGTACCGCAGATCCCTCCACATATCCTCTCACCCATCCCCGCTACGCGGCGTCAATTCTTGGAAACACTAAATCCAGATTCGACTGTATTTCATTGATTCTCCATAAGATTACATTTTAATTTTGAACATTTTTTTGTGAACCAAGCTCTAAAGCTTCACAAAATTTAGACAGCATATTTTTATTACTTTGTTTTGAATCCCTCTGAACTCTTTTAAATTATTTTGATTTCTTTGTGTTCTTTAGAATTCTCTCTATTATTCTAAATTCTTTGAAGTCCTGAACTCAATAGTACATCAACATTTTTATGTAGTGGTTAAGGTATTAGAAGGATGAAACAATCGTCGTAGAATTTTTTACTGCAAAATTTTCGGAGTTTTTTGCTATTTAGTTTGTAAAGGAGAATCCTGAAAGCATGATCGAACTTCCGTTTCACTCTTACAGCTGAGTAGAGATTCGTGGTGTTTGTAAACGAGATAGGTGGCTCCGGAATAAATAGAGCTAAATTTCCCCTCGCTAAATAGACCTGT
>NC_046666.1:83244936-83248463 GCF_010883055.1 Belonocnema kinseyi | reverse complement strand
CTCAGTGAAAACGAATGCAGTTTATTGTTTCGAGCTTGGCTGAAGGTAAGCTACCGTGCAATATCGATAATTTCGTTGTAGCTATATTATTTATTTAATACTAAAAATTATTTTAATAATTTTCAACGCTTAATTTGAAGAAGTTGCTTTCATTTCTCGAAGTAGGGACATTGTCATTTACAACAACGCATCTGCAAATTTTCGAAATTTTAAATTAATTTTTTGATATTAAAAACCGCCTTTACTGAACCTATGTCAAAACTCTCGGAAAATCCGAGATGAGCCTAGGGGGTGAAGTAATAACGATGTATTTACTGCAGGCCCACTTTTTTCTTTAAACGGTAGAAAACATAATGCACCCATCGTAAATAATCTCAACTCCTTCCATATGCCTGGGGCCCTTCGAACTACATTTCCCAGGGCATGAAGCGACCACGGTCATGTGGCCACAGGCGACTATCGGCGTCCCTCTTCCGCCAAAGCAAATACGTGAGGGCAAGCGAGAGAGTAACGGGCTTGTTAGTACAGTCAAGCACAGTCGTTTCTATTTTTGTAAGAGAACCTTTCTTCTCCCGCTAACATTTCACGTCTATTAACGCGCTTTTTGTATCAGAAAAAAATCATATCATTACTGATTTTTGCATGAAGCATTCCAAAGGTGCTCCAATGATCTTATCAAAATTCAGTAATGTTCGAATTCAAATTAAGCTTACAACCAAGCTCTGAAGTGAATTTAAACCTTTTGTTCGACATGCCTCGAAAATACTTCTGGCTTCACATCTACTGTTGTTTATATAGAAAGTCATTTGTAAAATAATAATTTTGAAGATAATCTAATAAGAACAGAAAATTACTAACATTCCATAAAATAATTCACATTAATACTTCAAGGAGAAGAAAATAAAATAACCATTTTTGTATCTCCATTCTTCTCCCGCTAACATTTCACGTCTATGAAACGCGTTTTTGTATCAGAAAAAAATCATATAATTACTGGTTTTTGCATGAAGCATTCCAAAGGTGCTCCAATGATCGTATTAAAATTCAGTAATGATCGGATTGAAATTAAGCTTATTATTATTATTACTATTATTACTATCACTATATATTTACTATTTTTAATTAAAAAATTACTTCGGAAAAATGTATTTTGTAACTAAAAACTTTCACTAAATTAAAACTATTGGCTCAGTCTAAAATATTAATTCATGCTATTTTAAATTTTTTTATTACAAGCAATAATTATTTTATATTTATCAATATTTGACGGTTTATTCAAGCCGAATAAATCAAAACCGAATATTTAAAAATAAACATTTTGAAATTGAATTGTTTTACCTGGGAAAACTTAAATCGTTAAAATTTCGAATATCTTTTGAGCTCTGAACGTTACTATTTTGATTGTTTTTTTAAAAAGAAAGGTTTAGTGTCTAAGTGAAATGTTTCAATTTAGATGTTCAAATAGCAATTGGACCCTTATTATTTCTAGACGAAATTTGAGTAATTTTAATAGCTGTTTGGAAGTTTTGAAAAGATTGAAAACTAATTGAAAACTGGAAATGATTTCATATAATTTAAACGAAGTTTGTACCAACAAAATTTGGCTAGTCGAACCGAAATTTCGGTGCAAATAGCCACAGTCTAATTTAAAATAAAATGTCGAGTTTTGCAGATTTAAAAAAAAATGAGAAACTTTTTAAAAATTAAGAAAGGCTTCAAAAGAATAAAACATTTTCGTTAGATTCCTAGGAAAATTGAAAACCGTTCTTTATTTTGGAATATTATTTACAAAGAATACTTAAAAAGATTTAAAAAGATTTCCAAAATTGTTAAAAGAGTCTAGAATATTTTAACATGATTTTTATAATTTGCGAAATTTCTAAAAGTTGAACGAAAAATTCTATTAATTTCAAAAGACATTCAGAAATTCGAAAAACATTTCAAAAATAATTTAAAAGTTGCATACATTTAAAATAACTTCTAGATTTAACAAGATTTTGAAATAAAATTTAAAGTTGAAATGGAACTACTTGAAAATTCGTTTGATTTATTTGTTAACTAATGCTTGATTATAAGCTTACTTTTAATCCGATCATTACTGAATTTTGATAAGATCATTGGAGCACCTTTGGAATGCTTCATGCAAAAATCAGTAATGATATGATTTTTTTTCTGATACAAAAAGCGCGTTTAATAGACGTGAAATGTTAGCGGGAGAAGAAAGGTTCTCTTAAAAAAATAGAAACGACTGTGCTTGACTGTACTAACAAGCCCGTTACTCTCTCGCTTGCCCTCACGTATTTGCTTTGGCGGAAGAGGGACGCCGATAGTCGCCTGTGGCCACATGACCGTGGTCGCTTCATGCCCTGGGAAATGCAGTTCGAAGGGTCCCAGGCATATGGAAGGAGTTGAGATTATTTACGATGGGTGCATTATGTTTTCTACCGTTTGAAGAAAAAAGTGGGCCTGCAGTAAATACATCGTTATTACCCACCCCCAGGCTCAACTCAGATTTTGCGAGAGTTTTGACACAGGTTCAAAAAAAGGCGGTTTTTAATATCAAAAAATTAATTTAAAATTTCGAAAATTTGCAGATGCGTTGTTAAGACATGAGGAAAGGTAAATGACAAAGTCCCTACTTCGAGAAATGAAAGCAACTTCTTCAAATTAAGCGTTGAAAATGATCAAAATAATTTTCAGTATTAAATAAATAGTATAGCTACAACGAAATTATCGATATTGCACGGTAGCTTACCTTTAGCCAAGCTCAAAACAATAAACTGCACTCGTTTTCACTGAGGGAATCGCTCATAAATGCAAGAATAATGAACTTCCAAAAATGTTCAATCTTTTCAATTTTTCGGGCAAACTATTCACTTTATGTCAATATTTTAAATAACCTTTGTTATTCAGAAGACAATTAAGAGTGTTTTATTATATAACTATTTTTGCTCTAAAAACAGCCGTTTCCAAGGAAAATCTAAAAACATGAAATCATCCGCCATATTGGAAGATGGCGGCTACAGCGCCCCCCCCCCCAAATTTACTGAATTTTGGGAGGTGTTTCAAGACCCCCTAAGGAAGCTTCCTGACAACTAAGTTCATTGTTATAAATTACTTCCATTTAAAATCCTTCGTTGACTGGCCTATTTTTCAAAACTGAATTAACGCCATCTGTGTCGGATAGTAAACTATTTCTGTACCCCTTACTACCTCTTGGCTTGCGCGCTCTAGTTCGTGACGGGTCCGTTTTTCCCTATCGGACTTGACCTAGCCTGCTCTGCGTTTAGCGAGTTTGACGGGCTCTTGAGTTACACGGACACAAAACATGAGGATGTGTAGAAAGTGGTTGGGCTGGATTTCTCAGGCCGTCCGCACGCGTCTTAATAGGTAATCCATTCCTTACGTTGCAGCTCAATGAAAAGTCCAATTTTGCAGATAAAAATTTAATTATTTTTTATCATGAAGATTGATTTTGAAGGTATCAATAAAATCAAAAATTTGAAAGACGATTTTTTAACTATAAA
>NC_046666.1:83223749-83244836 GCF_010883055.1 Belonocnema kinseyi | reverse complement strand
CGCCCCCCCCCCCAAATTTACTGAATTTTGGGAGGTGTTTCAAGACCCCCTAAGGAAGCTTCCTGACAACTAAGTTCATTGTTATGAATTATTTCCATTTAAGCCTCCTCATTCAGCTTCGTTGACTAGCCTAAAAGGGCTGCGGGGTGCAGAGGGAGCAATGGCCACATACATTGCCGCCATACTGCTTAGTAGGATTGCAATGAGTGGAAAGAATGGGAAACAAACTTTTACAAATAGAGGTGTTTCTGGTGTCAATCGTGTGCGAAACTACGAATCTTGCCGACGTTTCGTGGATATTGCAGTTCACATATTCAGGGCTTAGCTGCACTGACTTCTCAAACTCCCTTCTACAGGTTAGCCCTGAAGAACTGAACTGCAATGTTCACGAAACGTCGTCAAGATTCGTAGTTTTGCACATGATTGGAACCGGAAACTCCTCCTTTTCATTATAAAGCTTTACTGAGACACCCGATTATATCTTACCCAGGCGTAATTATTAAAATAATAAAATACCATCTCTTATACTGGTGCACACAAGAGTAGCATATGCATGTGCATGTGCAATGACAAATGGATGCTGCTTAGTTTCACTGCCCGACAGAGATGGCGCTGAAACACTAGTCTATTTTCCCCACGTTGTTTACCTAGCCTGACGCGGATCGAAAAGATGAAGACGTAAGTGAAGGGGATGAATTCCGTACATTGTGCCCACTCTCTGAGAGTCTGGGTGACTGACTTCGACAGTTTCCTCAATCGTTTCTACTGAAAATGCGTCTGTTAACCGAAAGGTCCTCTTCCTCGCGGCACGTCATATATGTATGGCTCGTTGCATGCACTCACCCCTCGAATTGAAATATTCGGCATTCCTATTTCGAATCTCGAAAAAGTAAACGAAATCAAAGAACCCCGCACCAAATGTACAGTAAATAGTTTTTTGTGAAAAATTCTCAAAAAAAATTGTTTTTTGTATTTTCGAATCGGCAGTGCCAAAATTCGAAAGAACTAGAAAGATTAATGATTTTTTGCGTATACAGTATGTTTTGGGTGTATTTTCTTACCTTAAATATTCAAATATAGAAATCATAATTTTTAGTAATGAAATTTCAATGGTGTTAAAACATCCCTTAAACATTGAAACCAGGAAAATGGCATTCCTTAATGAAAAAAAAAACGCAAGGGATGTTCTGATTAAAATATCGGGGCAGGAAATGACACACACACACGAGCTATGTATAATAATAATACTAATATTATTATTAATAATAACACCATCTTTAATGCCAGCTTGCGCCCAACTGTTCCAACCTGAAAAACCTGCGAGCTCGTTTTAAAGTTATTAATAATAATAATTATTTTAATTATTTAATTAAATAATTTTATTATTATCATTTTAAACTAAGTAGACTATACTTACAATTTCGTCATATTGCTTCCTTTGCAAATAAGAACTTTATTTATATTGGAACTTTCTGTGTAAAAATATCCTTTCAACTAAATGGTACAGGTTGGAAAAAGTTAGAGCAAGTTTGCACTGGTTGATGGAAGCTCGTGCATGCTTGAACCAGTTATTATTATTCTTATTTATTTATCTTTTTATGTATTATAAGGGTTAATATTTCAATTATTACAACCATTGTTATCGTTTAAGTGTAAGTACACTTGACTGACATTCTTTGTCATAATGTTTTAGTGTTTGAATGTGTACGGTGTGAGCTGTAGAGATATTTTTACACGGGAAGTTGAAATATTCATAAAGTTCTTGTTCGCAAAGGAAGCTACATGATGAAATTGTAAGCGAAGATGTAAGTATAGGCTAATAATATTATTATTATTAGCTCATATATGTGTGTGTGCATTAGGAATTTCCTACCCCGATATTTTAATCAGAACATCCCTTGCGTTTTTGTTCATTAAGGAATGCCATTTTCCTAGTTTCAATGTTTAAGGAATGTTCAAACATACCTTAAAATTAATTCCAAGAAATATTCTTGCCATGCTTGTTTCCTCTACTTATTTGAAAGTGATTTCAAAGCGTCGCAGTTGAATACAAAATCTCTAGTGATACACCCCCAAAACATACTGTGTACATAAAAAAATCATTAATCTTTCTAGTTTGTGGGTATAAACTTTTTGTTTCGGTAGGTCTGATTGACAAAGTGTGCAACTTTTAGCCAAAGCTATTAAGAGCATGTGATACTTACAGTTTCCCCGGCTTTTTTTTCACAAAAACGAAAAATTTTTAAAACTGAAACCGGAGATGCTATAAAATATCATAACGGACGTCCCCGGACTCTTTTTTGAGGGATAATAACAAAAAAATGTATTGTGCTAAATAAAAATGTTATGCATATGCATTATTTTGAGGTTACGTTGTTTTTCATATCTGCCTTTCCGATAATCTGGACATTATTTATCAATAAAAATTTTTTTGATTGCCTTCAAACAAGGTTAGTCCCGGGAGATAAGCTACTATGTTTATTTGTAAGCCCAAAATTTTCGGCCAAAAATATTGTGTAGTTTGGAAGTAACGCTCGGGTGAATTGTAACACACATAACCTCGAAATATACACGCACGTTGTTAGCAATATCAAAAATTTTTTGATAAAAAAAACACAAAAAAAGTGTGTGGAGACGTCCGTTAGCATGTTCGCTATCAATTGCCAGATTTTTAAGGCAAAATATTTCTTATCCTAGGAAAAAAGCCGGGGGAATCTAACACTGGAAGATCGATACTATTTCCTAAGCGCTATGCAAATTAATCACATTTTGCTCAATTAAAATTTTTTTTAATTAACCTACAAAAAAAGTGTGTGGGGACGTCCGTTAGCATGTTCGCTATCATTTCCCAAATTTTTAAGACAAAATATTTATTATTCTAGAAAAAAGCCGGGGTAACCTAAAACTGGTAAAATCGACAATTTTCTAAGTATCACATGCCCTTTAAGAGTTTTTGAAAAAAAAAAACATTTCCCTAACATAAGTATTTTTCTATTAAAATACATGCAAAAATTGAAACTTTGACGAGTGTTTGTCGAAAAACTGTCCTTTTTTCTTTCGAGTTTTTGCACTGCGGATTTAAAAATACAAAAAACAATTGTTTTTCGAATTTGTCACAAAAAGCCATTTCCTGTACATTTGGTGTGGGGTCCTTTGAAGTAGGCAAAGCTATATATTACAAGTCTTGTATCCTTCGCTTCCATGGGTTTTAACTCACCTCTGACCTTGCGTCAATTACGACGTTTTTGTACAGCAACCTGTGAGCCTGTATTAGAATGTGGTCCATTCTCAGAGGCACATCCTCTGTTTTTGATGCCAAAAACAAAGAAGCGATCCCTATCTTGTACTTGCAGAAGTTTGTCAGAGAATGGAACATGTAGAATCGATGCATGTAAACGATGGCTGTGCTGACGCTTAATTGCGATCTAATAACAAGGAATTAAGAAATTTTCCTCGTGAATTTTTGTCTTATAATTGAAATAATTGATTTTCATGTATGCAAAAAGTGTGAATTTTTTCTGTTAAATTACAGTTTTGGGGCCGCTCAAGTATTATACAAGAACTTATAATTCTACAGGATAAGCTAATATTAGACATAAAACATAATTCGCAATTTTTCTATAGAATCCTTGATTCTGGATTTATAAAATATATGTTTTAAATGTGTTAAATGACTTACTACGCAGTCTTTTGTATCATAGGTCTCTACTGCGCACTTCTACATACTGTAGGGTTCTGTTAATCACTGTACCATAAAAGTACACTGCGCAGAATTTAGTATCATAAGTTTTTACGCTTCATCTCTACTTACTGCAAGTCATTACTGCACATCCCTATCTATGTTAGTTCTCTACTGCGCAGTACAGTGTCTCATCCTGTGCATCTCTTTGCGCAAAAATACATATATTTCAGCAATATAGTTGAGGTATTTTGTGTCCAACTTTGATTTGAATTAATAACTTTCTCTGACTATAATCATGCAATCTGCTTTACCCTCAGACTCCTAGAAGTTCGAAGTTGTCTACTTGCTGCGCTAGTGCTGCTTTGGCACAGCTGATACCAGACTGATACGTATATCAGACCAAATATGTTTATTTGCATTTCAAGTGCAAACATTAGTTTTTGCATTATTTGTGCATAATGCTCGTGAACGATTTTTGTTGTTTTGTCCCACTTTGATAAATATAAACCTCAAAACTAGCCCATTGACAACATTGGAAATTGCTTGCAGACATGCAGATAGGAAACAAGGGACTAGGCATGCCATCCTAACTTGGGCGAGCAGGGTTGAATACACGGGAGGGGGGGGGCAATTCCATGAGGGGGGAGAGCCGCCATCTTACGATGTGTCATTTGATTATGCGTACGAGCGTTTTTTCCGACAAACTGCGCATGAAAATATAAACATGTGGGCGCTGCCATGTTTGTCGCGGGACATCAAAAGGTGGCGGACCTCCCCCTCATTGCATCACCCCCGCAATGGCATGCCTAATCCCTTGTTTCCTATGTCCATGGTTGCAGGGTTTGACCCTCTCGTCACATGGCTACAAGGAGAAAAAGGGATCTAATCAACTTTCCTGCTAAGATCCCTTTTCCACAATAAATATTTTATTGGCCGTTTCGGCAAATTAAGAACCATTTCATGGTTGTCTTTATTAGTTAATAATTTCCCTGTCCACTTTTTCTTACTTACACGGAGAAAAATAGATATTGATAAGCAGATATTAAAAACTTTGATATTTAACCATAATATACAGATATTACGGCATACTATCTAATATCTTCTATTCAACATACAAAATATTAAAGGGCAATATGTGTTTATATTGAAAGTATAAAATATGTGATATTAACAGTTAATATCTAAGATATTAAAAAAGCTAAATTTTATCGGAGCAAGGTCGCTGACGTGTGGCGTGGCGGCAAAAGATTTTGTCTGTATCTTGAGCTTTCAACGTGTGTATTGTGGTTTTTGGGATAT
Source organism: Belonocnema kinseyi (assembly GCF_010883055.1). Lineage (NCBI taxonomy): Eukaryota > Metazoa > Arthropoda > Insecta > Hymenoptera > Cynipidae > Belonocnema > Belonocnema kinseyi. The sequence goes on along the minus strand of NC_046666.1, from coordinate 83,239,855 downwards.
TTATTGCACTATAAGTTTTGGTGGAAAATGGATTAAATGTTTTTGGATATGTTATAATTTTCTTAAGAAAATGAGAACGCAGCTACAGACATCTTTCATATTAGCCTTGAACAGTGTGTTATCTGTTTAACACAAAAATCGCATAATTATGCAAAAAGGCGAATGCTTGAGGATTCGGATTTTCAAAACAGAGGACTCCGATATTAACATTCTTTTGCATTTTACAGAAAATGGCATGCTTTACAGGTAATTTTTGCACAAATTAAAAAATATTTCTTGAATATCTTAGATTCTGCCCTTTAATATCTTGGATATTGTCAGTTAAAATCTCATTTTTAATATCTACGGATGTTCTACTTCAGTATCTAGATTTCTATCCCATAGTTGAATCGCTAAGATATTACCTATTAATATCTAGATAGTCTGTGCTAACATCTATTTTTCTCCGTGTAGGATTCTTTTTTTTAAGAACTATATACAAAAATAATAATAATAATACACAACTTTTTAAACTTATTTAATCTCTTTTCGTAGTGTTGCATATGTGACGCGCGCCGAAAAAAGGGGGTTTACTCTGAAAAGTGAGATTTTTCAGGATGAGCGGTTGAAGTCGACCCGATAGACCGGACTTTTAGGAGAGAGGAAAGACTCACGAAATCTTCCCTCGCCACTTACCACTGCATTCTCACGGAAGGAGATACGTAGTGGACGCGGCTCACGGACGGGGTATAGATGAGACGCGTAGGTGGAATGGTGAGTGGTGGGAGATGTTTCATGGAATCTCGAGTTCTCGAGCCAAAACCCCATTACTCGGGTACCTAACAACTCAATTATTAGCAATAATAACGCTTGGATTCTTTTTCGATGGTTTAATTAAAAAGAGCGGCTCTAAAACTATCGAAACGTGAAAAACCTTAATTTCGATTGTTTTAGAGTAAGTCCTAACCTAACAACTCAATTATTAGCAATAATAACGCTTGGATTCTTTTTCGATGGTTTAATTAAAAAGAGCGGCTCTAAAACTATCGAAACGTGAAAAACCTTAATTTCGATTGTTTTAGAGTAAGTCCCCTTTCTTCGGCGCACATCACATATCATGATTTTTGTTTTTTTAGGACTTTTTTTACGTTTTTCTTTTTGTTGAAGAGCTTTTTTTTAGATTAACTTCACAATCTTTTGAAGATGCTTTGAAATTACAGGGCTTTTAAAAGAACTTCATAATGTGACGCGGAAATAAAAATATAAATATACACTTGTGATTAAAAACTTGTTTATTGTTACTCTGGAAGTATGGCCGTAGAACAGACCTTCCAATATAACAAATTAAGCATTAATGCCCACTCAGGCATCGATGAGCCGATTCGAAGTGTCATTAGCCACCAGGTAGGGGCTGTGAGGTGCAAGCGATACACATTTCACCTTAGGACTAATTTTGTGGTGTTTGCATAGAGACAGCGTTACACCCCCCGTTTTGGATTCGTTTTACCCCCGGAAAACGTATTCTGACATTTTGGGGTACTACTTCAGGTTCGCTTACATCACCTATTTCTGATGTCGATGGTGTTTGACAAACGTACCTTACAACTGGTTGTGGGTTAATATTTTCTATCCTATTTTTGACGCATAATAGGTTGATACATACTTTTGGACATAATTTTTCTAATAAACTGCAAAAGCCGCATTTGTAAAAAGTGTAAATGAAAACTAAACCTATTGATGTGTATCCGATGTACGATAACATTTCGGTTACTTTTTCAGACCAAGTACGAGTTCGTCGCTCTCGTTTAATTTTATTTAATGAATTTTCAATATCATCTAGCGATTGGCACATTTCTTTTAAGTCAATTGGTTTGACAGCTTTTTGTAATGGAAGCAATTTTGATTCTAATAGCGATAATTCGTCAGCATTGAACGGTATATTAATTGATTTATTATAATATGTAATTGTTCTGATTTCAGAAGTTTTTCGTAGTTTTATAACTAGACTGTCAGTTTGAAGCATACAGTTTTCATCTGATTCTATGAAAGGTGGTTCTGATAAAGTTAGATGCTGAGAATTTTTGTCGCAAAGTATGTTTGTTTCTAAATCTTTCTCAAGAATTAATAAGTATACTTTTTCGTCATTTAATTGAATATATACAAGTTCGCTAATTTTAAACGAAGACATTTGACAAAAGTTATGATCAAGACTTTTAACGCTGGATCTTATAATTTGATTGTCGCAGGTTTGGGTTTCAGATATCAGATATGAGGTTTGATTCCGTTTACATATTTTATGAACGTCGAGATTTTTACAGAAGTTGATAGTTTCTCTATCAGTGGGTACATACAAGGTTTTTTTTTATTAACAATTAAAAATTCGTGTTCAGGAATTACAGCAAGAAAGACATTTCCTATTTTCTTGGGAATAGGGATTAGTCGGAAAAGTGAGAAAGTTTCGGATTCTAGAAGGGGGATCTTAATTGAATATAGTAACCTTCTATTAATAATTGATATTCCTATTTCGGATATATCGATTAGATGTTGGTAGTTTTCTTCCTTTAATTGGATAGGGTATTTAGTATTGTGCCTCAATTCGAAGGTTTGGAGTTCTTCCATAAATATATTGGGAGGCAGTATTTGCGGATGAATGATGCCATGTTTTCCGTAATTCACTGCGTCTATTAGCAAATTTATATCCTCACTTAGTTCATTAATAACTAAAGTGCAAATTGTTAATTGGTTCGATAAAATTACATTTCTTGTGTTATCATTAATACTGTTCGTTATTTTGTTAACATGAGACAATATTATGGGATGCAGAATTCAGTAACGTTTTCAAGATTCTAGTTTGATTTGTGATACTAGAGGAAAGAATTTTATTGTCCTCGAAAAATTTGTCAAGTTAATTATTTACATAATCGAAGTCATTTTGATCAAAGGTTCCAAACAAGCTTTTAGAAGCACTTCCAGTCAAATTTAAAAATCCTCTATTAGTCCTGACAAGTCCTAATATATGATTATGTAACTGACTATTGTTATCTAGACGCTTAATGCGATTGTTTACCACTTTTAATTCGAATTTTTCTGCACAGTTTGCACACATTATCAAAGTTATAGAGTATATTTCGCTTGATTTGATAAACATTCCGTTGATATTTTCTGTGTCGACCGCGACAATTAGATTCCATGTTTCGTGGTAGAGTTGCATAGAGACAGTGTTACAATAGAATTCCACGGGATTCTTTCATATTTTTGATACTTGTCAAGAATGTTTACAAAAATTCAGAAATTTGAAAAAATATCAAAGAATTTCAAATAATTAAAATTGTTTCCAAGAGTTTCAAAGAATTCTCAAGATATTAAGTTATTAAAATAATTTTAACTAATTTTCAATCAATTTAGTAATTTGCAAGGACTTCAAAATACTTTCCAGAAGATTTTACATTTTAGGGCTTTTGAATGGACTTCATAGAATTCCACGGAATTTTACAATACTTTTGATACTTTTTAAGAATTTTTTCACAATAATTCAGAATATTCACAATATATCAAAGAATTCAAAATACTTAAACGTAGTACCAAGAGTTCAAAAGAATTTTGGAGATTTTAGGTTATTTATAATAATTTTAACTAATTTTTAATCTATTTGCTAAACTTAAAAGAGCTTCGAAACATTTTTAAGAAGCTTTGACATTTTAGGGTTTTTAAAAGGATTTCATAGCATTCCACGGAATTTTATAATATTTTAAATGCTTTTTTAAAAGTATTTGTTTACAAGAATTCAGAAATTTCACAAATCAAAGAATTCTAAATATTTAAAGGTATCTCCAAGAGTTTGAACGAAAATCAGACTGTTTGAGACTGCGTTTGATCTTTGTTTATAAAAATAATCCTTATAAAAAATGTAACGATTACATTTATTTTGAAAGATTTATGCTTCAAGTAGATTTACCAGATGAACCATTTAATATCCGCCTTCATTAATTACTCAGGGAAAATTGACTTTATCTCTAATGTATTCGTTAGTCCATGTTTGTCCTTCCAAATAAAAACATCTTATTTTAGTTATTCTTTTAATAATGTAGTAAATTACTGTATTTGAGCCTCTAAAATTTGAAGTTTAAATATTCATGTTTTTAAAATGACATTAATAAAATAATGGTTTCGTAAATTTTGAACCAAAACAATAAAAAAATAACTAATTTTTATTCACTACAAAATTAAGTTCTTCTAGTAGAAACAAAAAATCATTGAAATGTCTTAGATAAATTAATAAACATCACTACAGGTATATCAGAAAAAAATTTTTTGTACAATCTTCTTGATTATATATATTTTTTAAATTCTAAGCCAGTTTTTTTACACCTGTTAAAATTTTTCAACCCAGGTTATGTATTACCTTGAAGAAGTCCCACAACAAGGTCGAAACGTACGTTGGTGGATTTTGTATGAAATTGATAAATAAAGCATGATTCTTTTACAACTGAATCCACTATTATTGTTTTTTATTGGACCGTATAACCAAAATAACACATTCTTTGATGAATTGACTTCATTAGAAATCACTAATGAACATGGACACGATTTCGTCTCTCAAAATAAACTTATATCTTAGAGGTGGTAGTTAGGCGTGCAATTTAAAAAATGAAATAGCCTCGGAATAAACTGAAACTTCGATTGACGGAAGGATTTGAAATATGGTCAGGAGTAGATAGTGAATCACATGGTAGGCAAGGAGTAAGTTTGATTATGAATGAAAGGGCAAGACAGCATCTCAGAGATCATGATTTTTTATCTTCCAGATTGCTGTAGGCTAGAATATAAGTAGGAATCAGAAGATTATTTATCATATCATGCAACGCCCCAGTTAAGTCATCCAAGAGAAGTAAAAAACGCCTTCTGGGACACTTTAAATTATACTATAAGTATTTTCGATCACGGTCAAAGAATAATTCTTCTAGGATATATGAATAGTTGGGTGAGTACCAAAGATCAGGAAATAGCCAAAGTATGATTGACTTTATTTTTGCGGATGTAAGACTAAGAGAGCTGCGAAAGATACGAGGGCCATAAGGGGTTCTGAATGCAATACTGATCATTAGCTCCTTGTCACCAAAATAAACTTAGATGAGGGATAAAGAAGAAAGAAAACCCAAAAAATGAAAGAAACGCGAATCAAGATTGAGAAATTACAGAAACCGAAAGTGCGAATAGATTTTTAGAATAAGATAAACCTTGGAAGGAGCAAATAGACAATAAAACATGGAGGGTGCATTGGCTATGATCGAGGATGTTATAGTTAGTAGCGCGACTGAAGTGTGTGGTACTGCGGTTGTAGAAAGAACGTGTAGTGATGCATGGTGGAATGATGAAATTCAGGCAGGCCAAAAAGAAAAGAAAGAAGCGTGCAAAAGAACATTGAACATCACAGTTCTTAGCGATGAGGAAAGACATAGACGTAAAAATGATTACAGACACAAAAATAGTAAAGTTAAGCGACTCGTCAGGGAAATTAAAGATAAAACCATAATAAAAGAAGAGAAGAAAATACAAAACGACTGTGAAAAAAGCAAGAAACTTCTTTATAAATATATGAAGGGGAATACAAGTACAGATTTCGCCAGCATGAGAAATAGCAAATGTGAAATGCTATATGATACACGCGGGATACTAGAGGCTTTGAGAGACTCTTTTAGGGAAATACTGGGGGATGAAGATATAGGGCATCCCAAATACGATATAGAACAGGATGCGTTAGAAAAATCAATTGAGAAAGTCTGTGTCACTGAGGTTAGGGATATAATTAAGAACTTCAAAAACGGTATAGCTGATCGTGTAGATAGTATTACCGCTGAAATGCTTAAATACGGTGGCGAGTACTTGCCTCATAGATTTTACGAATTGATAAATTTATGTATCGAGATGGTAAATGTCCCAAACGACTGGAAAAAGCGATTACAGTCCTAATACACAAAAGAAATGGAGATCAAAGCAACTCCAATAATTACAGAGGTATGAGCTCATTAAGTAACCTACGTAAAATATACTCAAAAATACTTATGCGTAGGGTAATGAAAATAAGAAAAGAAAAAATATGGGAAGTCCTAAGTGGATTTATGTCAGGAAGATCATGTACGGATCAATTATTTAGCTCAAGACAGAACACAGAAAAAAGTTTAAGAGTACGAAAAAAAGTTTTCTGTGCATTTTTTGGCTTGAAAAAGCATTTAACAAGGTTGATAGAAGTAAACTTTGAGAAGCCCTGAAGAAAAAGCGAGTGTAAGGGTAAATGGAAAACTGAGGGATCTCTTTGATATTGTGCAAGGTGTTAGAAAAGGTTGCGTTATGTCCTCATGGTTATTTTATAATAGACATGGACAAATATCTCAGAATGGCCCTTTTTGACGAAGGTGTGGATCTCGAAACAGTAAGGGTACGTGGGTTAGCATAAGCAGGTGATAAGATTGTTATGGCAGAGTCAATCTAAGGCTTGCAAAGAATGCTGAAAAAGCTGAATACAAACATGACAAACATGGGCCTTAAAATTAACGTAAATAAACCAAAAATTATGGTGTTGGGAGGGGAGAGTGAGAAAACAATATGCACAATTGTATTAAATGATGAGATAATAGAACACGTTGATAAGTACGTACATCTTGGTAGTTTATTCACTAAGGACGGAAGGATAGGCGCATAAACGAGAGTAAGAAGGTTATCGGTAGAGCAGAGCCCATTATCAGAAGTAAAAATATATCAAATAAAGCTAAAATGGCAATACATAGTTCTATATTTTTACGGACTGTGTTATACGGTAGCGAGACATGGACCTATCAAGAAAAGGAAGGAAGACGCGATTGACATGAAATTCCTGCTCATAATATAAGGAAAAACTCTGATGGACAAAGTGGAGATAATCCGCGAAAGATTTCGTGCAGAAGAAAAACTAGCGGATACATGGGAACGTAATCGGTTAAGATGCTTGGGCATATTGAGTGCATGAAAGATGAACGACTAATTAAACAAGTGTGTCAAGGTAAATTAAATGGCAGCGTACCCAGAGGCAGACCGCGGAAAGAATGGTCAGACTGTGTGAATGAGACCCTAATTAGAAGAGACATAAGAAGCCACAGAAACACGAGAGCTTGTATGAAAAAAGGCATGGACGTATGGGTAGCTAGAGAAGTATACCAGGAGAGAAAAATATGGCGAAAAATAGTTAATGAAAATAGTGTCAGCAGAGTTAATGATGCCTAAAACAAAAGACCCTTAACACTAATGGACTGAGTGCGGAACTTCACATGACGACTTTGTGAGGCTCTTCACTTCGGGTGATTACTAGAGAGATTGATCAGCAGCCTGGGTCGGAGCAATGTTGCGGAACGAATATTCTACTTAAATAATTAACACGAGCATTCTAGATGAATCACCGAGTGAGTCACGCCTAACCCGAAAGGGAAATGACTTACTCGTATAATAATAATAATAATAATAATAATAATAATTTGTTAAACAGGAACATTAAAACAGGAAACGAGTGACTAAAAACTTGTGGAGTAGCAGATGGTAGCTTTAAGAAAGCATCCAGAGGTGACTGCTGTCACCTACAATGCTCGCGGCCACTCGTAACTGTATACCTACAGGATCATCGCAGGAGATATCAAGCACCGTATTAAATTAACTTATAACATTCTAATCTCATCAGTCACTTGACTCAGTCCGTGGCTATAATATATAACCGGATTCAACCGAGTAAAAGTTTTTTTTTTTAATTTGTAATAGTACTTTCAGGTGAATTTGGACATGTTTTAGTTCAGGAGTGTTTTTAGGGTGATGTTAGAATATCAACTCTTAGGAAACTCCCTCGAAAAGTCAGGGGGGTATTTGTATGATTTTATTTCGGAATTTTTTCTCATTATTTTACATTCATGTATTTTTCCTTATGTAAGTGTTTTTATAAAAATATATTTTTTCAATAAAATAAATTTGCTATGTATTTTAATAATTTAACATAACTTTATAAAAATGATCACTCCTATGTCTGTTGGAATAATTTTTCTATTTTCAATATCGCGCCAGATCTCCATTTAAATCGATTGTAGAGACTGAAAGTGAGAGCAGGCGGCGCTGTTGCCAGTTTCTGTTAATTTTTTTTCGGTTGCTTTGAAACTGCAATATTTAAGGAATTTGACGTATTTATCGCAAGTATTGACGACCCGCAGGGACTTTCTGCCTCGAATATGAATTTGAGCTTCCAAGAGGAAAAAAATATTGTCCCCGATAATCATTCGTTGCGCTAGCATTTCGAACTGATTAAGATAGTTCTTAAAATTTACTTATCGCGATTGTCTGAAGTTTGACAACAATGGTTTCTCAATTTATAGAAACAAAATTTTCATAAGGTGTGAGAATCTATCTGAAATAAAAATACAATTCTTTATTTTAGTTATGTTTTGTCAATGAGTGCAGTATTCTTTATGTACTTTTTGAGGCTACTTTACCCAAAACATACCCAGGGGTGGTAATCTCCTCGTTAGATGATGTCACAACTTCCAAAAGCGAGGGATTCTCCGTATTATATCACATTAAATCGTTTTGATGCCTCCGTGAAAATTCTTTAATTTTAATATTCTTAGTTTTTCGTCTTCGGCAAGGTTCATTTGCTACATTATACTATTATGCATTGCCGCCTTCTACTTCTCACCGAAGTTTGCAGCTTGTTCCGCTTAATTAGAGGTTATGTTGAAGTTAGAAAACAAAAGTTGTATATACTTTCATTTATATCGGCATTTGAGAAATTGTATATAAAATGGCAGAACCTGAATTTCTCTTAAAATCTATCAATATATTTATCCTTAGGAATTCATTGCAAATATTCAATTTGTTGGTTTATGCTCTCATCATAAAACCACATTCAAACTTCATTTTCTCTCTCTTTTACGCGTACCTAAATGAGAATAATTTTCCTCCTTAGTAGATTTTAACGTATTTTAGAAATGACCACTTTTCAAACATAGTGAGTGACAGATCCTTAATTCAAACCGTGGCTTGCAAGATTTGAAAATGACGCGATTTCGGCAAAGTGTATCAGATGTAGGAATGGGAAATCATTTAGCTTGAGCAATATGGGACAAAGAGCTCTGATCAGTCATATGAAAGGTGACAAGCACAAAATAGCAATGAATGCTTTAACTACCATGCATACACTACAATTTTTTCTTTGCAACGAGTCTTCTCAGGAAACTGATTCTCTTAGTGCTATTAATGACAAGTCTGCTTCGACGACGCAACCAGGGCCCTCAAGCTGGTGTGTATTTCACCACGACAAAATTTGGGTAAATAGCTTAGAGCCCTGTCGCAGAGGCGCTACATGCGCCATACACAAAAAATTGTCACATAAGTTATAAATAACTCAAAATAATTATTAAATATATTTGCAATGGTGTGGAGAGCAGTAAGAGCATTTTTTTGAACATATAACATCAATTTTGTAGAAACTAGATATTCAATTTAACCAAATATTCTCAAAAAATTAAGAAATATTTTTTGTTAAAATAGCTCTGACGTTATCATAACCCTTCATCCCTCGCATACATTTAAAAAAAGGGCTCCCGATTTCTCCTGTAATTTCATTAAATTTAATTTCATCGCGATTATGAATAAGGAAGTTAATAAAAATATATTCAATTAATACATTCTTAGGCGTTATGGGCATATCAACTAAGGATGTGCATTTTATAAAATTCACAATATCAGTTCTCTAAAAATTAAACACTATATTTTAAGTAAATTTTATGGATATTATAAAAATTGTAAAATAATGTCCTTTAATTGATCGTAAACAAGTAACATTAATGAATTTACTGGAGAAAACGTAAGCATTTTTGTAAAACGTATATGAGAGATATAGGGTCACGGTAACGTCAGTATTACTTTCGATAATTTTTTGAAATTTTGCAACAAGATTTATAAAAATTAAAATATATCACCGGTGCTTAGGAGAATTAAACCGTAAATTATATTGCTGTGAAAAAAGCACTTCTTATCATAACGCCATGACAAAAAACTCATCTCTGTAAAATGTGATGAACAAAAATATATGTCAGTAAGCACTGTAAAAAAGTACATATTGGTAAACGCTTTGAAAAAAGAACACGTCTTGTATAAATACTGTGAAAAAAACCTGCATCATTGAATGGCCGCGATAAAAAACATATTTTAGTAAACACTGCGAAAAGAAACCTTTTTTAAGAAACGCCGTGAACAAAAAGTTTACTCGTGAAAACGCCATGAAAAAACATTTTTTTTGTGAAAACGCCGTGAAAAAAAGCCTTATTCATGAAAATACCGTGATAAGTAAATAATGACTTTTTCCTATTGTTATAATTATAATGGTTTATTATTTTATTAATAATAAAATATGTTATATAATTTAACATTAAATGCTTGTATTTTTTAGATTTAACCCTTTGTTGCACGTATTTTTCTGTTTAGTGAATTTACTTCAAATTCGTATTCGGGGGGTTTTAGAGTCGCTGATTACGAATTTGAAGTCAGAATTTATAAAATTTCACTTAAAAATGGCGTATTCAAGATGGCGATTTCAAAGTTTAGAAAAAAAGAAATAAATGAGTTTGAAAATTTGTACTTGGGGGTTTTTGCGGTCGCTTATTACGAAGCTGAAGTCAGAATTTTTTAATTTTAAATTCAAGAGGGCGGATTCAAGGTGTCGATTCTCGTAATTCTTCATAGTAGATATCATATGGCCAACACTGACACATAAATTGTGGTTGAAATGTTAATGAATTTTTTTTTAATTCACTCTTACTTAGCGTGATCCATAAATTCCATAAATGCTTACATTATTGAAATCAAAGTATTTAAAATCTCATCTACGATTTCGAAGATTTGAATATTTATAATTTATGAATTTAGATTCGCAATTAGCGACCTTCAAAACCCCGTTATACCAAGTTTGAAAAGAATCGAACATTCATTTAGCATACTCGTCCACCATATTGGATCTGCCATATTGTTTTTGTAATTTTTGATATCGGATTCGTCATCAGCAACTTTGAAAAGCCCGTTATACCAATTTTGAAAAGAAACGAAAGTTTATTAGACATACTCGTCCACCATTTTGTTTTTGGAATTTTTGACATCGGATTCGTAATCAGCGACTTCAAAAACCCGTAAGCTATCGAATTTGGCCCATTTTATGCACATTTTCTAATTTTGGCCAACTTTTTCCGATTTTTGACCACCGTGTGGCAGCGTACAACACACGATTTTAACTTGATATTTATTTATAGTTTTTTGCATAGAACCAATAACACTTTTTTACGGCAAAATGATTATTATAGTTTTTTTTTCTTTGAATAAAACAGTTTAATTAAAAGTTTTAACGAAGTCGGTCTTTTTTCACGGCTTTTTCAAAAATAAGTTTCTTTTCACTGTTTTTTGATGAGTAAGGTTTCTTTTCACGGCGCTTATAGGAATAAGGTTTTTTCTCAGTATTTACCGAAATATATTTTTTTCGCAGCATTTTACTGAGATGTGTTCTTCTTCACGGTGTTTTAAAACAATGTTTTTTTTTCACAGCGACCTAATAAACAATTTATTTTCACGGCGTATTTGAAAAAGGTTCTTCTTCATAGCTTTATTTTGTAGGTTTTTTTTTCATAAGCACCGGCAATATATTCAACAGAATTGATATTCAAATTTTTTAAAATGCATCTTCTGCTCTCCGTAACATGAAAAAACACATTTATTTATTATTTTTAGTGGTTTATCACATTTGTGACAGTTTAAAAAAAATTAAGAGGTTGTGTGCAGACTAGCTGGAGACATCGATGACACAAACTTTGTTTGTGTATGTGGCGAATATAGCGCCTCAGCGACAGGGCAGTGAACTATGTACCTAAAAATTTGACGCGGTGAAATATACATCAGTTTGAGGGCCCTGGATGCCAACAGAGCAGAAATACAGTAAACCTTAAGAGTGAATGTCGGTTTTGGGGTTGACCTTGGACATAACTTCCTAGGCAAAGGTCCACTCCAAATGTAAACAGTCAAGTGTGAGTGAGCACCGCACACTTCCTCACAGCTCATCTCACCCATCCCCACTGCGCCGCGTCAATTCTCGGAAGAAGAAACTCTGGGGGCCCTATCTCTCAGGTTCACTGCAATATGGGTAAATGAATTATCACTTATAAGTCATTGCGCGCAACAGGACGAAACGTGAAGCATTTTTGCAAAATGTTTTCCGAGAGTGAAATTGCAAAAAATGCAGCAGCAGCGCGATAAGTCTGGTCACATGATTATATTTGGCTTGGCACCGTACTTCAGTCAACAATTGGTTCACGAGGTATGGAATGTAATAATTTGTTCACAGTAGGATTCAACGAATTTCTCAACAAATTTTCTCAACAGCAATAAATGGACTTGAATGTTCGTTTCTGGCCAAAAGATGGTGGAGAAGTGAAGACACGATACCTCATGTCAGTATTTTTGAGGCGTGTCAGAGCATCAGACTTTCTTATCACCGAAGAAGATTATTCAAATTTCTATGGATGGTCCGAACGTTCATTTGAAGTTTTTAAAACACATCACAGGCCATATCAAAACGGACAAGGCTGATGCTGAAATTTTGGAGATTGGTAGTTGTGGGCTACATAATTTGAATGGTGCGTTTAAAGTTGGTTTCAAAGAAACAGGATGGACCTTGTAGCCATTTTTAAGGGCAATTTATAATAATTTCAAGGATGTTTCAGCTCGACAACAAACCTTCTCCGACGTTACTGAATGTTCCATTTTCCAACTCAAATTTTGTGCCGTTCGATGGCTGAACAAGGTAGTTGTTCAAAGGGTAAGATTGTACCGTCTAACATTCAGATATTCATGCCACACATCTACTATCATTTTCAGATGATAGGCGTAAACATATTTGTATGTTAAACTCAAACATTTGGGTGTTAAAATCGTCCAAGCTTAATTTTACATCTACAAATAAGTTATCAATTAATTCTTTAAATGAGCAAAAATAATTAAACTTCTCAAATATTTACAGCCCGTATTTGACATAACCATACACGTAATATCTCGGATATTTCAGTTGACCATTTTGAATGTTACCGAGTAACATCTCACTTTTGAATATCTACAGATGCTAACTCTGAACCTCTAGATTGCTGTCCTATAATTAAACATAAAATATGTTAAACCTGAACATCTAGATGTTACATTTAAACATCCATTTTTCTCCGTGAATGGAAAAAGCAACCTCAGTACACGAAGTTGATTTAAGCATTGAGAAAAATCTACTGACAGCTGCAAAGATTCACCTCGGAGTCACTACCAAAGCTGCTTTAATGAAGATAAAGTCTTGCACTGCCCTAAAAATTCTTCAGTTCCTTGAAGAGTGAAGGAATTACATAATCGAATTTACTAGCAAGTTGCAGAAATGCTCATCGCTTGCGTATACGTTGACAAAAACTCTCTCTTGCTTTGATCCATACGTTGCAGCTGATCGCAAACTGGGTGGAAAAAGATTGAGAACTTTCTTAACGACTCTCGTTGATAAAAATTGGCTCGATGGCAGGCAATATTGCACACAAAGCAGCTCGCAAATTCAGGAATACGTTTAAGCTTTCACAACTTCAAGAAGACTTACAAAATTTCTGTAGAAAAAGTCAAGGTGTGGATCATTTTTGGATCAAACTTTTCGAGGCCAACAAGCCTAGTGAAAACATCGGAAAAGCTATGAAAATTATCAGTGTTCTCTCTCACGGAAACGCCAACGTTGAACGAGGCTTCTCAGTGAATAAGGATGGTCTTATTGAAAATATGAACGAGGAAACACTAGTCACGAGAAAAGCTGTTTATGACGCAGTCACTACCCTTGGTGGAGTCAAAGAATTCAATGTTACTAAGAAGCTTTTAAATCTGCAAGTTAAGGAACTAGAAACCAAGGGGACTGGCACAACATAGTATTTCCTGACAGTATTTTATTTTTATTTAAATATCATGCAAACTATTTTAGATATTGAAAAGTTAAATAGATCCAATAAAACCAAACTAGTACGCAGGCTCGGGATATCTACGATCTACAATCACTGGTTACAAAGTTCACGTTGATTCAAGTGTAAAAACTCAACATATTATCAACTAAATCAGATTTACAACAAAATGAATCATTTCTGACCTCGGAGAAATATTCGAAATCTTTATTAAGCGCCGCAAAATCAGACTATGTGGCTTTTTTTTCGTTTTTACATTCAAATGCAAGAAGGAATTTAAATGAGGTATCACTGCTTAAAAAATATAATCTCTATTTGACCATCATACGAACTATGAACCACAAACATATATTTAATTTATTAACAACTGTTTACGATCCATTATAGTGTGAGCGACTTTACCCCACAATGTGGGTCTAAGTTGCTCACTAATAAAAACAAGTAAAAAAGTACTTATCGTGAAAACTTTCGTCTTAAAGCAGGCCAAACTCGAGAGGAGAACAGGGATTTCCCTTATGGAACATATGTTCAAATTCAAGCTTTAAGAACTGAACAATTTCAAATTTAAGATCTTAAAGATAAAAACTATTTTCCAATTAAAAATTAAAAACTGCAGAATTATATGAACTAACCAACATTAAAAACTTTCAAATTTTTTTATTTTAATCGTAGAAATATCTCATAACAATGAAAGGGTCATTCCTTTCCGGGTAATTCGACGCGCTCCAGGATATTTGCCTCCCGGCGTTTATAGGTACGCGATGAAAATGCACGGAACGTTAGCGCTGACCATCATTGCTATTGTTCTCATATTTTTTATTTGTAAACAAAATATAATCATTTTATCGCAAAACAGGTTCAGCGTGCTTCTAGATATGTAGATGGTGTATGCAAAAAATTAGAGAAAAATATTTAACGGTGCGGCCTCAAAATTCAGTACCGATTACCCATTCTGATAAAGGGCCTTTAGCAATTCAACTCGTTCGAGCTTCGAGTTTTTTGTACACCTCTAATTACCCGTCAAAAAATAGAATTCACGCTGTGATTGTTCATTTATTGTTCAAAATAAACAAATAATTCGACCGCTGGGCTTTTAATTTGAAATATAGTTTAAATTTGAAAAATTTTGTTCGGAATTGTAAAATAATCTAACAGTAAAATATTTGTCAATTTTAACCAATTACTTTTTTAAGCCTTTAAATAACAATTGTACAATTTGACAGTTTCGTATACTTACAAATCGATGAATTGCAAATTATTATAAATTTGAAAGTACAGTGAAACCTCTCCATAACGGACACTCACGGTAAACGACTTTCTATCCGCTTAGGAGAGGTATCCACCCCAGAGAGTGATTTCCTGACTGATTTTCAACGGACATGTTGACCAAATCGTTCTCTTAGGCAAATAAGTTTACCCATGTTTTTTATTAAAAAAAAAAAGATATAATTTTACCCGTTGCTCTGAGGCTTCAACGTTCCCTGATTTAAAGTAGAGAGGTGCTAACACCAGCTACAGGTTCGACTCCGAGAACAGCTATACATTTTTCAACTTATTATTACTCTGCCATTCAACTCATTATCAGTGACCGTCGCTTGGGACCGCAGCAAATACAGTGCACAATGAGAGACCCAACCGAGAGTCAACTTTTTTTGCAACCGTCCACCTGCAGTCCTCTTAGCCGGTGTTCAACTTTAAGGTGTCATTTTTCATAAGCTTACTCTTTTCCCAATTAAATTAAAAGTTTATTACTTTTTTTAGAAATCGGTTCTCAATAGTTTAAAAAATGTCTCTTCAGAACATCAAGTTACACGAGTATATCCGAGGCTCACGATGAGCCTCCAAATATTGCCATTTTATGCGATTTTTGATATGTTTAAAACTTTTGCATAACATTTCAAAGACATAAAAAAGAGATAAATGCAATATTCACTGATAAGTCATCAGGGAAATCAAAGTTAAAGTAAATTGAAATTTTTGATGTTTAACTCCGTAAGACATAAAAATGGCTACCAGGTGTATACATATGAAACCGGTATTTTTTCAAGAAAAAAACACATTTATTTCAAGAGAATGATAACAAATATTTTATTCAAAGTATGCGCCCTC
>NC_046666.1:83218237-83223649 GCF_010883055.1 Belonocnema kinseyi | reverse complement strand
TACGCCAATTAGCACAAATGGTAAGTTCCGACAGTGCCTACAAGTGTGCCTACTGGCCGCTAGATGGCAATACCGGTTTCATATGTATACACCTGGTAGAGCAACGGCTGAACATATATTTTTTCTAAATAAAATATATGGGTAAATTTATTTGCCTAAGAGAACGATTTGGTCAACATGCCCGTTGAAATTTCTCAAATCTCATTTTTTGAACCAACCTACTGAACAGTAATATGTTTATATGTATATATGTAATTGATAACGCTTAAATATGAAATGTACAATTGATTAACTATTAATGCTTTCGATTTGAAGCCGTAAAATTGTAAAATATTGCAATTTTTATCGTTTCATTTCGAAAATCGTTTAATTTTGAACAAATTTTAATTTGAGTCGTCTTTAAAAAAAACCCACCTAAGTCGACTTGCAGGTGGGTTTTCTGAATAAGTCGTTTTCATCATATGTAAAATTCCAACAGTAATTTTTTCCAGAATTTCAGAGCTATTTCTTCACATTTAAGTATCCATTATTCTATTTTATGTTGCGTTCCGCGGGCCGAGTGACGTTGCACCTTGGCGTACACAAAAAATTATTTAAGAAATGATTACAAATGTCGAACATTTGGTACAATAAATGTCATTTTAAAGTATTTAATTAACCCACAAATAAAATGGTCTCTGAAATAACCAACTAAGCCGATCTTAAAATTATTATTTGCTATAATTGGTATAATTGGTTTTTGCTAAAACATAAGTTGACTTCGGTGGATGTCCACGGAAAGAGCTAAGAGCTAGAATCTGTCACTCATAAATCCCCTCTCTTACTGCCTTATGAAAGGAGCGAAACAGCGTGCAAGGAAAAGCCACAGGTAAGCGCTCGCAGAAGGAGAAGAGAAGCGCAAGTCGAGAAACTATCCGCGGATATCATTGAATAAAAAAATCAGTAATTACGAAATAAATCTGAAAAATGAAAGTTTTGTAAAGTAAAGAACCTTAGAAATGAAATGAAACCTCGGCAGAAAGAACGTTATATCACTTATGTTTTGTGTACATGGAGTTATTCTTATTTTAAACTCTCTTTCTATTCCGTGAAAGTGCTTGAAGATCACCATTGGATTTCTCGTGGAAAGTTACTCCAAGAATGACCTTGACCTAAAGAGCCGTCCCGTAAACCCAAGGCGGGCCTTGCTTAAGTTTGAATAACCTTCTGCAGACCTACAAAATCACACCTGAACTATGATCTGAGTACATATTTAAACGTAAAATGTCCCGATCTTTCGATTCTCGACGTCCTAATTCGGTTCCCATTAAAAAACAAAAAAAAGTTGACCTGCAAGGTCAAGTTCAGGGACCAATTGAAGGTCACCATTGGATTTCTCGTTAGAAGTTACTCCAAGAATGACCGTCAGGGGGGACCTCACGGGCCTCCCCGCTCACATTACAACTAGCTAACTATCGGTATGATCTGAACAGTTTATTATTGACGTAAATTCTTTTTACTTAATATCTTAATTATATGTAGTTCAATTAAAATTATTTTATGGGTCACGTATAGTCTTAAACAAAAAAAAACCCGGCGCCTGGAGACAATTCGATGGCCCCTAAAAGAAAGCACGCAACTTACGGTGACGAATAAAATCTACGTAAATCGCGCTGACAAATAGAATCTACGCAACTCGCAAGGAGTAATAGATAATACGCAATTGGTGGTAGCGAATAGAAACTACGTAACTTCATTTTTTCGGATTTTGAGTTATTGTCCGATACTGTTGGAGTGTGTCGAAAGACGTAATAAGAACGCTTAAATTTTTCTATTGATTAATTTAAAGCGTATTAATTAATCAATACCAAATTCACGTAACTCCTTTTTGAACGTGAATTCCCTAATGAAAGTACGTAACTCGGCTAAAGTAGTTCTGACCTTCGCTGTGGCGACAGTTTTGCTATCATTAATTTACATTGATCATAATAAACGTAACCTCAAACGAAGTAATCTAAACAATATTTGATTACATGATAATGAAATATTATGAAAATAATCTTTACGATTCATAAATAGTGTATTATCAAAGGTGAAGCTCACATATTATGGAAGTATGGAGGAGACGGAAAAGTTGACGGTTTCGTCACTGTCATCAGAAGAATTTAATTATGCATATTTCAAATATAGATTTAAACTTCCGTTGTACTTTTTTTTTTTTTTAATTTACTATAGACAAAGAAGAAAAAATTTCAAACATAAGAGGGCCTGTGCTGTCAATATAATATACACATACTTTCGCTATAGTAAATATTAATCTGCTAAAAAAATTTCACACAACAATCAGTAAAGACTTGAAATACCAGCAAAAATATAAAACATTAATACAATATTACAGTGAAAAAACCATTATAACTACACTGAAACATTAGACTTATTATATACGGAATATTATTTTTATATTCATAGATTAAAAACTGAAATCTTTGTGACGTAATATTGTTTTTGATAAATTTGATTATATAATTTCCGCGTAAAAATGTAATGCTCATAATCATTTACAGTAAGTTGACGTGAAAATAATAAAATTTGAAACTTCCAAAAAGTTTGAGGTAAGATCAAACACCACACTAATGCAATTACATAAAAAACATCACTAACTGCCTTAAACATAAACTTTATGTTATACTTTATTTTGCAATGTTTATAAGGTACCTAGAAACACTTTATTATCTTTAAAGTTATTACAGTTGAATTGTGAATACCAATTAAACTTTTAACACGATATCCTGAAAACTTGCATTTTGTTACTTGCGTAGTTTCTATCCGCTACCGCGAGTTGCGTATTTTCTATTCCTACTTACGAGTTGCGTAAATTCTATTTGTCAGCGCGAGTTACGTGGATTCTATTCGTCACCGTGAGTTGCGTACTTTCTTTTAGGACCCATTGAATTGTCTCCACCTATACAAGTGCCTAACATCCATTATTTCGGACGAAGTCCACGCTCACTGTTAAAGACAACAATATTCTTACACAAAAGCTAAAGTCCTATGGGTACAACGTAAAAAACGGCAGGATGGGATACAACTTAAACCACCTACTTTATACGGATGACCTGAAAGTGTACGCCAATTCAAAGGAAAAGCGACATAAGTCGCTATAAATTTATATCGACATAACCGCCTTTTTCAAGCGTCTAAAAGTCAGCTGGAAACTAGCATCAATTCAGCCAACAAGACCAAGGCCGTCAACACCTACCCGATTCCGCCCCTTCCCTATCTAACACGGACGTGGAAAGTTCAAACCGAACAAGTCGCGTGCAGGTGACGAAACACCGAATTCACCACACAGATTCTTCATGTGAAAGGATAATTCTACAATGTTGCTGGGAATGTAGAGACGTTTTGGATGTTCGTAAATGGTTGCATCGCAGTTCACAGATCTGAATGTATATTTCAATAGCTAGCTCACAGATACAATGATGTTGCATGGATCAGACAACAGCAGATTGCCTTGAACATGAATCTATTGCAGGAATGAATGCTCTTTTTACAAGTACGTACCGGTTGCTGTCCTCGAAAACGAAAACTGCCGCCTATACTGGGATCGGAACCACACTGTCATTCGCCATAGGCGGAACATTGTGGTGCTTGATAAGCGCCACACTACGTCAAAATTATCAACGTGATAGTTACCCTCGGCAGAAACATCTAAGAAGGCTATAAAATCAAGATGCAGAAAAAATTAGACTCCGTCATATCCCTGCACTGTCAAACTAAGAAAATGAGGTTCAAATTTTAATCACATTATACTCTATTAAAATGCTGTTAAGTGTTAAAATTTCATCTACGGTTAACATCCACGTGGCTAAAGAGTCAACTGGAGAATCTAAGATTAGATAGGTTGCTACAGTTCAAAAGGCTGTTTTACTGAACACCTGCCGCATAGTCCGAAACTTTTTGGGCTACCAAGTAGAAAGCGACTATCTACTTTTTAGACTGTTATGAGAAAACCATTCCCATATTTACCCTTCATCCTGTTTTTTAAATTTGAGTGAAATCTTTTTATTTTAGTCCCTGACTGACCAGGACATGTGATGGAAGATTGCGTGAGAGTATCAATAAAACTAATAATAATAATAATAACCCAGTCCATGAATAATGGGGTAAAAACAAGACTTTGCCCAACATGTCAGATTAAGCACACTGCTCTTATTAGATCACTTGATTGCATTTAAAAAATGCGTCCGTGACTGATAATATATACCGATACAGCTCCGTGCAGACTATTAAAAATAGAAATCCAACTCAAACAGAAAATTTCTTCGACATTTTGGGCTGTGACCATCTCTAGTCTGAGACAAAAGTTTGGAACAAAATAACAAACAATTTATTACAATTATATGGTAGATCTAAAAAAGCATCCAAGAAGGGACTGATGTCACCATAATAGCTCTCCGCATTTTGTGCCACTACAATATCGTCTCAAAAAATTTCAAACATCGTATGAACTTAATTCATAACATCGGTAACTCATACTAGGCAGTCTGATAAGTACCTGAAAAATTTAAGAGATGGCATTAGTATTCACTAATGTGAACCATTTTCGTCAAGCTTGATCCTTCAAATGACGCCTGTCAAAACTTCAGCCATTTATGTTTACGCATTTACAAGTTACAGCACTGACAAGCGACTAACCTCTGAGTTTTTTTTTTAATATGGAAAAATCTGAATTTCGAGTTTTGATCAAACACTACTATCTTCGCAAGAAAACAATATCCGAGACCAAGGCCAAGCTGGATAAGTATTACCCGGACTCTGCACCGTCGATTGGAACGATTCATAAGTGGTTTACCGAGTTTCGTTGTGGCCGTACGAGCACAGTTGATGCAGAACGATCTGGGCGCCCAAAACAGGTCACTACACCAGAAAATGTCGAAAAAATCCATGATATGATGTTGAATGATCCCAAAGTGAAATTGAGAGAGGTAGCTAATGCTGTAGGCATATCATTGGAACGTGTGGGCAATATCGTGCATTCAGTTTTGGGCATGAAGAAGCTCCGCACGCGATGGGTGCCGCGTTTGCTCACAGTGGACCAAAAACGAATTCGTGTGACAATTTCCCAGCAGAATTTGGATGAAACCTGGATCCACTACTACACTCCTGAGTCAACGCAACAGGCAGAACAGTGGGTTCCACCAGGCCAAAGTGCTCGGAAGCGTCCACAAACGCAACAATGGGTCTGAAAGGTTATGGCCTCCGTATTTTTGGATGCACATGGCATAGTATTCGTGGACTATCTTGAAAAAGGTAACACCATAACCGGAACATACTATTCATCATTATTGGACCGATTGAAAATCGAAATCGCCGAAAAACGACCGCATTTGAAGAAGAAAAAACCGCTTTATCATAACGACAATGCGCCTG
>NC_046666.1:83209181-83218137 GCF_010883055.1 Belonocnema kinseyi | reverse complement strand
AATCTGAAAAATCTCTATCCCTTCCACACACTACTCCTTTCCCCTACCGAGTGAGTCACGCCTATCCCGAAAGGGAAATGGCTTAATGGTGTAATAATAATATAGCCTATGTCATAGCGTTCCTGCATTTAAACTTGGAACTTTTCTATTTGGATGTTTGCATTTAAAAATATTTCACTATTAACTGGAAGATGCACAACTATTTCCCTTCGATAGAAATTAACATCAGAAAATTGATTAATGCAAGCTTTTAGTTGAAAATATTGAAAGCCTACAATATTGTACCAATGTAAATTAGGGGCACTCAATCATTGAAAGTTGAATTACTTAATTTTTCCTCTTAGTAAAAGAAACTCAGTGGAATGTTTTCAAAAATTAAAAAAAAAGTTTTAATGGTGCCGGGAAGTTTTTAAAATTCTTAATTTGTTGGATTCGATTAAATTAACATTTTTTTTAAGTTAAAAAAGCTGTTGCCTACAACCTATTTAGTTTAAATTGGAATAACACATGATCATTTTATATTTTCAAAATTATTTTTTTTTACTTATAACTTTCATGAATTTTGCCCTTTTGTGATTTCCAAACTGCTATTATCGAACACGAAAATTGTGTGTAAATAAAATACAATTATGTCTTGCAACTCTAATTTAAATTAAATAAGGGTCAAATAACAAAATTTTTAACTTTAAAAAAACCAATTTTCATCTAGCCGAATCCAAAAAAATAATATTTCTTTATTGAAGAAAGAATTCCTGTATTCAGCAGGAATATTTATCATTATTTTTTAATTCGAATGATTTTTTGTTACCTTGAACACTACACGAAAATAATTTCAGGGTGGCCGTTTTAATCAAGGAAAAAAAATCCCAGTCATTTTCCGATTCACAAAAATGTTTCGCGGTAAAAAAAACGTAATTGTTTAATTTTAAGTAGATTTATAAATTAAAATAATTAGCGAAAAAATTATAGATGCAGTATATATTAAAACCTCTTAATAAATTTAGGAATGAAATAACTTTTGAGTCTTGCATAATTATTTTAAAATTAAAAACACTTTTCTCACATCTATTTAAAAATGTTAAATTCTTACTACCAAAAACTTACCGACGCAATAAACTTATGATTTTTTAAAGTAGTTTTATGAGTGATTTGATTTATGCGTCAGCCTAAAGTTAGTGGTTTATCAAAGTCGTAAATTCCTATCTACATTTGCATAATTACAATTGATTATGTGCACCAATATTTTGAATTTTATAAATATTTTTGAATTTCAAAATAATTGTATCTCAATATAAAATAATGAAAAAGAGTTTTCACTACGAACTCATGAGAATAAAATATTCTTCATTCCATATTTTGTTAAAATTCACGCAAATAAGTATAATGGAACAAATTAACTCAATAGTTTTTTGCTTAGAGTAAATATATTCTTGATTCAAATAGTTGTCCTGATTCTATTATTTTCTTCATTCAAGAAAATCGTTCTACTTGAAA
The DNA here is from genome assembly GCF_010883055.1 of Belonocnema kinseyi. NCBI lineage: Eukaryota > Metazoa > Arthropoda > Insecta > Hymenoptera > Cynipidae > Belonocnema > Belonocnema kinseyi. The sequence goes on along the minus strand of NC_046666.1, from coordinate 83,216,643 downwards.
ATTAGCCTATTTCATTTAATGCATTTTTTTCAGTGAACACATCCTGGAAAATAATTGTAACTAATAAAAAAAAATTACAACTATACGATTCAAGTATATGTATCAAAAATTTTAAATAAGGGCACCATTATTAAAAAGCCTGTAAACCCTAAAAATGACGGACAATCAGAATTCCTTCAGGTAAACGTTTTTTAGTGAGGGGGGGGGGGGCTATATTTACTTAATAAATAAATTTCAATTGATATAAACTCTTTAACTTCTGAAACGTCGAATGCATAAGAGACTTAGCTTTTCGAGTTAAAAAAACTATATACTTGTAATTTTGAAATTCCTTTTTAAAAAAATTATGTCAAGGAACTCAGTGAAATCGCTTTTCACCAGTAGTATTCCACTTGAAATTTGAGTATGCCACATGCTTAACACTTAATCTGGAGCACACAATGTGTAAATGATAATAGGAAAATTTTATTCTGGTAAACCCCGTAAATAAAAACATTAAATCACGTGAGCGAACTATAAAAAAAATTATATCCAATTTTCGGACTAAAATTATGGGAAATTGCCGGATCGACTTCAACTACAGAATAATCGTGACCTAAACTCTTAAGACACTATTCATCATCAATTTTATTTACCAACTTATTATGATTTGGCTTGTAAAGTCGACTGTAGAGTTTTAAATCGAAGAATCGGAATGAAATAATGAAAATCCTCTGTAATATTATTGAGGATACGAGTAAATGAAAACTGATACAAGATCTTGAATTTTACAAAACCCTTGGCTACATTACCGTGATTGCGTCATAAACAGCGGCATTTTTGGGTACATATACATAGATACTCCCTTTCATAAAACACCGAAAGTGTTTTATGAAATGTGAAGCGGAACTAGTTTCACGGCCATTCTTTTCAGATTATCTCAAGTGTTTTTGCATATAAAAATGTGAAAAAAGTAAAAAAATATATATACAAAACATAGAAAATCTTTAAATTCAAATTTCGAGGACGGTAGAATTCGCCGACATCATAGCAAATCATCAGCAAATAAATTTATTTATTATTTTTTATTATTAATTTTTGTTCTGAAGCCAGACATTAATTTTACTTCCATGTATTTTAGCGTTTCGTTTAGCGGGGAAATTTTCAGCAGGCAAAAACTTCTCAACACAAAAATGAGGAAAAATGTGAGATTAAGTTCTTTTTTTTTAAGTTTAAGAACAAAATATTAAATAGTTTAAGAACAGTAATAACTTTACTTTATGATAACATTCGATTTTACTGTAGGGTCAGGGGTGGACAGCCTGCAAATGGTGCCTAGATAGTGAGTTTTTGGTTGAAGATGATATTGCCTACACTTCTTAAAAACTTCTTAAAAATTGTATCTTGTTTTTACAAGTTTCACGTACATTTTTACACGTGTACTCTCGCATTTCTTTGTCGTCTATCTTGCTTTTGTTTAACTATAAATCACTTTTTATCAAACGAAAAATATTCCATTTTTTGAAAAACATCTTAAAACTTTAATATGTAATTTCAATCTGTTTTTATTTTTGATTATTTTTTGACAAAGAAAAACAGTTCATAGTTTTGTTTATAAAACGAATTTTCAAGGTCGCTTACCAGTTTTGCAGTTATGTAGGTATAAACATTACGTAGATTAGGGTATACTAAATATAAATCCGAATATTAGTAAACATTTTTTTAAATATCCTCTTGCAAGCAAAAACTTACGACACACCATAGCGCGGCATATTATACATTTCTCCTCATTTTTGTCAGTAAGTTATTTCTTGCTCACAATTGCATCGATAAACGAAACGCTAGAAGACATACAAGTCTAATTTACGCCTAGCGTCAAAAGAAAATTATTAATATTTTTAAATTCCGATTACTCTGTCAGTCAAACTACACCCTAAAGTATAATCTCGGGGAAAATATTGTGTCCTAATTGTCTCAGAGCCCTCAAATAAACAACTCAAAATAAAAATGTTTTCAAAGCATCATTAGTGTTTGCATGCAGTGTTAATAACAAGAAGTGGATAAAAGAACACGTATTTCATAAACAATATAAAGCGTCTGTAATATTAGTATAAAAGCTAAAGGGAAACTAGTGACAAAGACATTTTTTACGGGTTAGGGTTCACACACAAAATGAAAAAAGTATCAAGCGGACGGGGGGATTTATGAAATATGTGTCACGATTTTGTGAATGGCCCCTTGATACAGACATCTATAAATGGATACATACCAGAAAAGCTTCAACTTGGATCTGAACTTTCAACTCGAAGTCAGAATAATGTTAATCTAAGCATTGCTACCTATTTCTACACATGTCCTAAATCACAACCCACAAGCAAATAGTTTTGAAAGCATCATCACAGTTTGCATACAAATCAAAATATTAAAACGCTTCGTTTCCATCAATTTGTGAAAAACGCTTAACCTAAATACCATAATTTTTATTGGAAAATTCGTCCCTTTTATAGAGAAGAATTTCAAAGATAAATTATACGTACAAAAAGCGTAGCCTTTGGGCCATGTCCTGAACAAACATCGCTGCATGCTGCCTGATCTGCAACTCAGATTCTACACCGATGTTGCATTTCCTACTCGGTGTATTCGCTATTTGTTCCTTTGTGAACATCCACCTTGTTTCTGCTTCCATTTTATATTAATTTGGAACAGTCTTTTACAATATTTTAATCTTTTTCTTCATTTTCCACCTGCATATTAAAAAATTTCCCAAGCGACGGAATACACCATGATACACAATCACAATCCCCAGTCCCACTCAGTGCCAGTGACCACTGACCAGACCAGTGTCCCCAATCTTGGGAAATTTTTAAACTGCGCTTGCGTCGATCCTACAACCCGATTAGTCACTGCTAGCGCGCTGTTTTTGAATGATATAAATATTCAGATTTAATATTCATAATAAATAAGGATTGAGAAATGCCCAAATAGAATGTTCCAAATCCTGAGATAAGATTTTGGAGTGCTTGATGCAAAAAATTAAATTTGAATTGAAAAGAGGTTATGAATTCTGAGTTCAGAGAAATAAATCATTATTGTTTGATCCCAATTATCAATCTCGTCTCCGTCGAGTTTTAAAATCCAATTTTTTTTTTATTTCCGGCAATGCGATTTAAAATAAAATCACTAAAATTACCAAAAATGAATGAAGAATAATTAATTAATGCACTGATAAATGTTATATCGTACATTCTTTTAATAACTCGACGAAGAACTGAATTGCAATTACTAATTCATTATTGTATACATATTATAAAATATATATAATTGTATACAAATAATCAAATCATATGTATGCTAATAAAACTAATATTTTTTATTTAAAACTAAAACATCGTATTACCTTTTTATTAAAATTTAGAAACGTTTAAAATGCTTGCTTAAAGAAAATTTTTTTTTCTGTAGTCAGAATTAATAACGTTTTTAGCATGAAAATTGCATTATTTTTCATCTGTTACGCGAAAATTCTAATTTAGGATTAAGAAATTAGTTTAGATGCATTTTCCAATTATTATTTATCTTAAATATTAAATCTGAATACTTTTATATTCAAAATCAGCGCGTAAACAGTGACCAATTGGCTTGTCGTATTGCGGAGGTATCTATGGAGGTAGATTAGTAGAATAGTGGAATAGTTTTGACCAATGAGGTTATTTGACATACTCTAACAATCACATCATTGGTCAAAACTATTTCACTATCAGAGATGTCTCTGTCACTATTCTACTAATCTACCACTAATGGACTGCGCCTTCAAGAGAAATACGACGCGACTAGAGATAAAGAGTGATCGCCAGATACCCGATTTCCGGTAATCTGACAGTCACCTGACCAGACAAGAGGTAAAATTGGAAATCATATAATTACGCGAAAAATTAAAGTAATATCAGAGATAATACTAATTTTGAATTTAGAGTAAAATAAATTATGTTTTCATGTAACAGATAGGTCCCAAACAGACCCAGACAGATACTTTTATTTCCGTTTCCACGGGCTAAAAAGGTCCCAGATAGACCCGAATAAACATACATGTGGAATTTTCCCAGATAGGTCCCAGATAGACCCTAATCGATGCAATTTTTGAACTTATAGATTAAAATAATTTCTATTTTCGCGTACCAGATAGATCCCCGATAGATCCAGACATTCACTTTTATTTCTGTATTCATGGCCCAAATAGATCCCGGATAGACCCTGATAGATACTAATTTTGAACTTAGAGTAAAATAGTTTTTATTTTCGTGTACCAGATAGGTCTCCGATAGAACCAGGGTCTTATCTGGTTCCTATCAGATCCTATCGGGCATTTTAAGCAGAGTAGATAAAGGAATATTATTGTTTTGAGCTTAGTTCTTAAAAATAGTAGTTAGAAAGTTGGCAGGTATTTCGAAATTAGCAGCAATGTTCTTCTTCCTTTGAACTCATTTCTCGACACATTGAATAGATTTTACTTTCTCCCTCAAAGATACTGTTTTACATCTCATCTTCTCCATACTTTTGAAAGAGTTGAGGTCTTAGTAATATTTAACACAGAGCTGCACAAGCGCATATCCTGTATTTACATTAGCAACACCACCTTTGCAAGGTCGAAAAAAAGTTTGAAATATGGACATTTTTCCTTTTTGCATGAGGCGCCTGGTAGTATCATTATATCCAAGAATATATATTATATACCAATACAAAACTTCTATGGACAATTGGCGTTGTGCCGCTTTTACTACACTCAACTCCCGATATAAGCACCCTCAGTTAACGCTATTTCTATCATTTAAGTCCTCGGCATTTTGATGATGCGATGACCGTGGGGCCGAGAGTCAGTCAAGAGTGACAAAGAGCATGAGGGCAGTACCAGATATCTGGTAATATCATAGAGAAGTGAACCATGACTCAATCGGGTAATAAGCGTTGAATAGAGAAAAATTAATATTTTCAGATATCACCGTAAAACTGAAGATTAATCTATTATTTTGAATGCGCGATTTTTCCATCTGCCTAAAATGTCATTATAATAAAAGGATATCTCAGAACCTAATTTATTTCTATTTCCATAGCGGCCGCCGCATATGTTCCTATTTCCCAAAAGAGAACGTGTTTTTAATATATTTATTTCCTTGTAATTGTACCAATAGATACACCTCACAGAGATGTCTTCTATTCCCCAAAAGTGTTTCTTATTTAAATCTTCCTAATAAGTTCACAAAATATGTGTATTAAATTGTTTTAATTCCTTCATGTTCAATATAAGTTTTGAAAATTTTTAATTTTTCGGAATTCAACACTTATTACTGGGAACAAACCATGGTCCCGCCAATTCGATGCTCAAAAACATTCGACCAAAGATATTATAAACTAGAAAGAGTAGGTATACAATTTTAAACATGTATTTTAATTTTGGCATAAAAATGTTTTAACTATTGTTTTGTTAAGTACACTGGAACCGCAGTTATATCCGCCGACCTAGAACGTAAACATTCACTTATATCTTCCCGAAAGAGATGCCACCAATGCTGCTCAGCGAAGGAGAAATGGCCGTGCTGCGCTCTGATTGACTTGTTTGTCACGTGCTACTGCGAGTTGGTGGATGACAAGCGGATATAAATGAGAGTTATGCAGGGATATAAGCGCGAGAGGTTATAAGTGCGAGAGGATATAACCGCGGTTCCAGTGCATAAAATAATGATTGGATACTAAAAACAAATATACATAAAAACAAATATTTTTAAATAGAATTTCCATATTATACAGTGAAAAAACACATTTTTGTGAAATAGGTTTTAAAAAAATACAATTATTTCATTATTTCATGTAAGTTTCAGCGCATTGTAAGCTTAAATACACTTTAATTAGTGTATTTAGTAACAAATTTGATCTATATTATGCCAAGAATACGAATAATAGACGAATGGAATTTAAATACGAATTCTAACCTAACTTTCAGATCAGATTTTAAAATAGTGAATATTTCATGTATAAATTAATAAGAATTTACTTTGAGTTCGTTTTTGTTACAAAATAAGTCCATTTAAGTTTATAATCTTTTGAAAATTAATCATTGTTTTTTTTATAAAAATATTTCTGTCAAAAAGTGTGATTTTTTACAGTACAATATGTAGATTTCATCTAAAGCAATTTGTTTCCGATAAAGACTTATTTTTATCATTCGATAAATACTTTAAACTCCATAAAAAAAATGGTTAAAACACTTTTATGCACAAATTAAAATGCATCTTTAAAATCGTGCCTTTTCTTTATAGTTCGAATTGTTGTCACCAGGTGGCGTATCACAGTTTAACCATTCCCAAAGATATTATCAGAGATGAGTTGGGAGATTGCTCATGTAATGGAATAAGAGATTGTCGAAATTCGACTGCTAAAAGCGCCCTCTTAGTTTGTGGGTCAACTCCTCGAAGTTACTTCGCAGTTTTCGGCATTTTTCAGGCGTTCCGCGTCTGTAATTGCTTAAGTTAGAGAATTTTGAAAATGAGTTACCACCGCAGTTACAATTACAGGAGTTACCATAAATGCAAATGATGTACTGCATATTTATTTACCACTCGAATATTAAGTGTTTATTATATAATTATTCTAATGATTCACAATTATTAATGAGTAGTTATATAATGAAAACTAATGATATATTTTTAAAATTAAAAATTTAAATATATCGTTACAAAGCTATTTATATGATATAAATCATAAATTATGATTTATAATTTTAATACATTACCGGAGAAAGTTTTATGTTCACGTATTTTTTAATGACTGATAAGTTTTATTTATTTTAATTATGACAGAGCTAAACATTTTTCTCTTTAAAATGTTAAATGCTATCAAAATTCAAAATTCTGTATAAAATCAAGCAAAGGATAAAGCCAATTTGTCCATTTTGTAAAGAATTTTGAGATTTCTTTAGAAAAAAAATAGTATATTGTCAATTATAATACCTTAAATATTTCTCTAAATCGCTAAAATTAAGTAACTATTATAACATATGTTTAAAAATGATATTAATTTATATATATATATATATTTGAAAAAAAAATACTTTCAAGAATTTCATTGTTTATTATCAATGGCGTTGTTTGTTAGGCAAAAGATTAATTTGATAAAAATACTTGAACATTCTAAAATGTTACAAACTTTTTATTCAGAGCTTTTTACAACATTATTTTTAATTGTACGATTTAATGAATGATGGCTCTTTTGCCTTGAAATTAGAATCACATATTTTAGAAAATATAACTAATATATACACACAAAACAGTACTTTAAAGTGTGTATCACAAATATGATATTCGAAATCTACGAATTATAAGGATTCCAGCGGTATGTTGTTTGACTCATAGAGTTGAAAAAAAGTTTATACATGTTTGACACAAAAGATAATATGTTCCTTCGTTTAGAATATTTGGTGGCCCTGAAAAGGGCC
>NC_046666.1:83206623-83209081 GCF_010883055.1 Belonocnema kinseyi | reverse complement strand
GTTGGACTCGCTGTATCGACCTAAAAGGAGAGTATGTTGAAAAATAAAACCGACTTTGGCCAAAAAAACGTCTCCGTGTTTCATTTTTTAGGGACTTATCAGGCTGTCTAGTAAGACATTTGACTTAGTCCATGGCTGATGAAAAAACCAGGATAAAAATACGAGAAAAGTTTAAACAAAAAAAAATAACGAACTCTAAACTGAATGATTTCATACACTGTAAAAGAAGGTTGGGGAATTTTAGTACGCTAGACATATGCAAAAAGTGGACTCGCATAAAGGCGTGAAATTAGTATAGAAATGTTTAAAATTGAACAAAAGTGTAGAATTCTCAACTGGACTGAAGTTTAATATATGGCGTAAAATTGAAGAATGCAAATGTGAAAATTTTCTCAAAACTATCAACATAACCTCAAATACTTAAATCATTAAGATCATATTAAAAATATATTTATAATTACGCAAGCGTAGATCGCACAAAATTTATATTATATTATAAGGCATAATCAGTCACTTTCATTCATTCTTTCGTCGAAAATGAGCAATAAAGTTTGCAAACTAAAGTGCACGCTTCGCTCATGAAAAGCGAACAAAATAGCGAAAAAGAAAGCTATATCGCGAAAAGTACACAAATGTGGAATATTATACGGACGAATCTAAAATTACAATAAAGTGGAGAAATTTTTGTTAGAAAATGGAACTTTATGCGCAGGCGGTAAATTTACCAGTCTAGGGAATTGTACAACGTACAGCGTGAGTCCTTTTTTACACACTCTGAACGTAGTGATTTTGAACACGTCGAATGAATTCATATAAAATAATAGAATTAAGCCTGCAAGATACGTCATTTTACACTACCTAGACTAGTGTGTCCTAGACGCGCGGTCTAACCTCTTCTCTAACGAAACACTTGGATTTCGATGACAAAATCTCGACTAAGAATTTCAAGGCAGCGTCGTACCAAGTCGTATGGCGAGCCTCAACCATCTTCAAATTAAAAGTTGTTTAACTCAATGTATCTTTTAAGAAAACATCTTTCTGCTGCTACTTGTAAATTTTCGAGAGACTTTACTTTACCATTTTTTATTCAGAAAGATTTTAGAATTGAATTTTACTTTTTTCAAAAAAGGCTCGATACTTTTTTTCTTAATATACTTAAAAATGTTATAAAATATGTAAAAGTAATAAACAATAAAAAAAAATGCAGGCGCAAAAATTCTTTAATAACCTTCACGAACTAAAACGATTTTCTGCTGTACAAACATCTCCATAAAATGCACAGTTTTTAATTTATCCAACTCTTTTATATAATACTCTCCTACTAGATTTTTAACGCAAAATAACACTTCTTAAACAATAATATAAAATATAGGAAAAAGAAAATTAAGTTTCACGTATTTAACAAGGGACTCAATACTTGTTGTTTTTAAATACTTAAAACGCTTAAAAACGACCCACAGGTAATAAATAATAAAGAGAAGTTGCAAGTACAAAAATGCTTTAATAACATCAATGACAAATAAATAATGTTCTGCTATACGAAAATTGCCATAAAACGCACAGTTTTCAATTTATCGAATTCTTTTGTCATACGTTTTATTACTAAGATATAAGTATGGAATAGCGCTCCTAAACCAAGAATTTTAAATATGTAAAAAATAATTGAACTTCACTTCTTTTACAAAGAGCTCCATACTTTTTTCTTTTAAAATGTAAACAACTAAAAACTATCTAAAGCTTAAAAAAATAAGGAACTTTTGAGTTGAAAAATTGTTTTTCTTCATAGATTAATTTGGCAAGGGATTTAACAAATTCGGAAGCTGCTTTAAAAATATTCAGTGTTCAATCCTTTTTCGGAATTTTTAAATTTCGCATGCTTTAAAATTGACTTTATTATTCAGTGAAATAGTTACACTTGAATATATATCAGTACTCAATGAATAATTTGTAATGTTTCATTTCGACATTTTCAATTATGATATTGTCTTACAAACGTAAAAAGTTTTTTCAGTTATGTAGACTGTAAATTAAAGTTCATAATTTTTTAGATATCTAATTAACAAATAGTTACCCTTCAAAATTCCCGTTTTTTAGTAAGAATTTTTAATGTTTCATTTTGAATCTAGTAAATTTTCATTCTTTTAAATATAGCACTCTGAATTTTGAACAAAAGAATTACAATTTTTAGAGTTTAAAAGCTGTGAATTAAAATATTTAAAAATTGACCTTAGCCACTAATGGACCCAAGTGGGGAATCTTACATAACGGCTTCGTGAGGTTCTTCGCTTGGGGTGATTGCTAGAGAGATTGATCAGCAACCTGGGTCGGAGCAGTGTTGCGAAACGGACGTGTTATTTACTTAAGGTGGTTTTAGCGTGACTCAGTGAGTCATATGAGAGTGTAAAAAAGTATTTTTGATTTACATGGAATCTTTTGTGTTTGAAAATCCGAAAATTAA
>NC_046666.1:83187735-83206523 GCF_010883055.1 Belonocnema kinseyi | reverse complement strand
TTTGTTCACGGGATCATGGTTATGGTATAAATTGCTAAGGCTGTTAATACTTCGCGGAGATTCACCGAAAGTACGTAAAAAAGAAGTGCATTTTTTATCATTTCATCTCTATCTTTCTTCTCCCGTTTTTAAAAATCGACTAAAGTGGAATTTAAAATCATTTACAATCAGAATAGTTTTACCTTTCTCAGACGTCGTTTCAATAGTAATTGGAGCAGCTTCCGAAGACACTTCTCTTCCAAAATGCAATAGATGTTGAAGTCAAAATTTTTACAATAGCAGAGTATACCAAAAAATTCACTTGCATTCCAAATCAATGAATGAAGGCGAATGAGATTAGCATGCTAAGTGTACAGTTTTAAGGACAATTTGGAGCAACCTGATTGGTTAAGCAATAAAAAAATGTATGATGCTTCAAGTCTAGCCAATTATTAGCATCCGGAATTTCCCAAATTTTTCCCAAATTAGGGTAAGACTGAAACTATTCATCCTTTTGCAAAGTGCAAAATTATTAAGGGATAAGTTTGAGAAATGCGTTTGTCTGGGCAATAAACAAAATTTATGATATTTCAATACTGGAAAATTTTCCATAAAATTGTACATAAAATTGAACATAAAAATGAATACTAATTCTTTAATTGTCAACTTTATGAGTCAAACAACATATCGTTGGAATCGTTATAATTCGTAGATTTCGAATATCATATTTGTGATTTACTAAGTGTGAAATTTAAAAAATTTTATATTCCATATTTTAGGCCTCATTAGGAACAAAGGCCCCCCGCTGACCAAGCTCAGTGGCAGCAGCTGCTCGACGGTGTGAGGGGAAGCCGCGTAGTGGGGGACGGTACACAGGTAGCTGGGGCGGAATTGACCATCGCCCAATATTTTAATGTAACATACACGATTGAAAATTCCTAAATATTAAACTGCAAACGGTTCTACAACATAATCTTAAGTTTGAGAGATATATGACTCATATTTATGCAAGGCCTTTTAAGTTTGAACTCCTCAATTACTTGCGGGGAAAACCTAGAAAGCATTCTTCTGGAATTAAGTAAGAAGCGTATACATCTTGGTCGGCACGCTCTTGCCCAGGGCAGGGTAGCCTGCCCTGGCTGCCCTACGACCTACTGTCAGGGCAGTACCTGCGAGCCTGGCCAGACCACCCCTTTCCTCAGAGGTCCTTTGTTATAAAATGGGAAAAAAATGTGAGATTAAAAAATTCGTAATTTTGCAATCAGTGACTTAAAAGTAATATATTTGGAATTTACGTATTGTTCCTATTCCAAAGACATGTAACTTGTCTAGAAAGATTGAAAATTTGAGAAGCATTTAGTATTAAATTGACTGTAAAGCTGATGATTCTTGATATTAAACGCCTTCAAACTTTTAACTTTTCTAGGCAAGTAATATATCATTGGAATCGGAGAAACTCGTAGATTCTGATAATTCTATTTTCAAATCGCTAGTAGAAAAATTAAAAGTTTTAAAATTTCCTTACTTGGACATGCCTGTGGAAAAAAGACCCTTGCTGGAGTAAGCTCACTCATACAAAGGTAAATGAATAGACCGAAAAGTAGTAGAAAAAATTAAGTCGGGTGGAGCCTGAGCATACCTCAAAATTAAGCAAAAAGTTTGCCGACCACTGCAGTGAGTGAGTACAGTACGTATACCTGGTTGAACTTAATCAATTTTGGAAATTTTCCTCTCGTGCTTCGCACTCGATTTTGTCCAACCTGTCAACTTTTCTACATTATACACAACACTTGTATATCAATTATAATACATTTTTTATATAACTCTATCAGGGATTACTTATTAAAAAATTGCAAAAAAAAGCAAATTGTATTTATCATGATTATTTTTGTATTTGTTTCTTATTTTGCTTTAAATTGTATTCTAAGCTGCTCTGAAGCATGTATAATTTCAATGATTGTATATCCTTACAATGCATAATATGCATAAAAATTTAATCATAATAATTCTTATTTCCTTGCTTTTATAATTTATTTATTTTTAATGTTGTTTTTTACGATTAAATATTTTGGCCCGTGTGGAAATAATTCCTGGCAGACTGGAGTTATTCTAGCGCCAGTACTGGATTATTCGTGGTTGTCTGTTCACTCCGAATTAGATTGGCGATCTTTTGGCGCTATCGATACCTACTAGATAGAAAAACCCATCACGCAGTTCTATGAAGACCCACTAATGTCGCTAGCCAGAATTTGACCTCACATTGATATAAAAATTCCGTCTAAAATCTAGCTTGGCTCTAGAAAGTAATTCTATTTGGACTTTGAAAAAGAAGGCGTCATTTAAATAATAATTAATAAAAGATCAATTACATTTATTGCATATAATCGTGCCACTTTTAAAGTTTCCTGTGTTGTCGCAGTGCTGTCTCATAGTGCAGATTTGTAAATTTAATTAATCACTAAGTATCGATTGATTTGACGCACTATACATTGTTTATTAGTAAAATATGGAATGAAAGACAAAACTAATATAAAAAATTATTGCTAAATAAAGACACTTTATCGTTAGGGTTTCTAGTAAAGTAATTTTCCTTTTCGTATGACATGTATCCAGTACTCATCTATATTAAAATGACATATTTCCTAACCTCAAATATTATGCAGTTCTACCAAAAGCACTCAAATTTCCTCATGCAATGCAATTTTGGGTATGTTCCGATTTGAGCAGTTGAGAGTTATTTAAAGTTTCAAAGTTGGCAATGCCAATGTATAAGCATAGGCTGCCGGTGCGCAATGATGCCTATGCTTATACATGGCATTGCCAACTTTGAAACTTTAAAAAACTCTCATATACTCAAATCGGAACATACACTTCAAAACTGCTATCAAGAAAGTGGGCAACAATAACCGGAACCGGATTGCAAGAATCAGATGTTCGCCATGCCGCCATTCAGTGTGAATACGTTTCGTTTCGCGACCGATCGAGGTTTGAAGTTTTTCAGATTCTTTTGCAACGTAAGGGCTTTGGAATTAAGATCCAACCTCAAAACTGGATTTTCTCATTTTACTCCATAAATACTAGAATTAAATCTTTTCTAGATAATCAGGGCTTAGTCCTAATTTATATTTACATAAACAATTTATATTTATTAAACAAGCTTAGTTATAATTTATATGTATATATATTTAAATAAATAAAAATAAACTGTTAATATGCACCTGCTTGCGAAAAATAATTTTGCTGAAATATTTTCATTGACTGTTAATTTTTTCAATAATATTACTAATTAAATAATTAATTAATTAGCTGAATATGATATTTAGATATGTTTTAGTTTTCTATCTTTTAAATAGAAATATGAAAATAGAGTGTACCTTTTTTTGAGCATAAAAGGATCTCTTTAAATTGTCCGGAATGTTCACATAAAAATTCGTAGTATTATACTTTTTACGAATAAAATAGTAAAAGAAAACATTTTTTGATATTTGCATTAAAGTATTTTTTAGTTTTCTTTTTTTTAAATAGAAATATGAAAATAAAGTGAATATTTTTTTCATAAAAAGTATTCTTTAAATAGTCCAGAATGATCACGTAAATATTCGAATTATCCTCTTTAGGAATACAATATTAAAATAAAACTTTATTTTTTTACTTTTCACAAGTATTTATCATAAAAATAATATATGGAATTTCAAGGTCAGGATTTTCAATCAATTACTTCAATTACTTCCATGTTATTATTTTTTAAATATTATTATTAAAATTGATTTATGTATAACCAACAGTAAAATTTGTCATACATTGGTAAATTTATCCCATTCTTTCTAGATCTAGATTTTATACCTAATTATCTTTAATATCTTTTCAGTGACTTGTTCATTCTTAATTTCTATAACACAATCTTCTAATTTTTTAAGTAATACAAATAAATTACATATACTAAGAAAATGTTCAAATAAAGAAAAGTGACTTTCAGTCCTGGAGAATAAATCAATAATCCATAATAATTAAAAAATTTCAAATTCCCGCTCGAACAAAGCAGAGTTTATTGCATCGTCTCGTGGCATGTGGTTAAAATAATCCGTTTAAATGTAGCGTCATTGCCGAATTTAGCCGAAAAGTACCCGAAAAAAACGAAGCCACAAAATCGCCGATAGCGCCGCTCTCGTGACATGTGGCCTAACTAGACATTTGCCGCATCTAGGTAAAATATCTTTGGTAGAACACTGGCTAATTCCAATAGTTTTTGTATAAGGTGTTTTTTTTTATATTCTAACTCCAGCATTTGAAAAAAAACGTCTCACAGAAAAGCTACTGAAATTAACCAATTTTTCACACCGAATACAAATTTTATTCAATGCAGGAAAAGGCCCTAATAATTTTAAAAATATGTAATTCTAGTATTTATGGAGTAACATGAGAATTCAATTTTGAGGTTGGCTCCTGCTTCCAAAACATTTACAATTGACATTTTTTCTCATTAATATTTGGAAACATTCTGCAAAAAAAGCACATACGAGTTATATTCCATTTTTCTTACAGAAATCTGGAATTTGTTAATATTCTCAATGTAGCTCATAGTAATTTTATGTCAGAAATTATTTAATTATAAAAATAAGTATTAAATTTACAATCTAGGTCGCATCTAGATCTACTAGATTTTGTTAGATCCATTAGAACGCGCCAGTATCGCTGGTGTAGATAGCGGCGAGTCGATTGGAGCATTACATTTGCGCACCACCCCAGCATAGTTTCTCGGGATAGCGCCAGTATAGACTCGTGGCGGTCTAGGCTGGAACAGTATAGCGCCATGAACTATTTCCACATGGGGGATTTTGAAAATGCTCTAACTCTGATCATTTTCTTTTTATAGAAAAAAAGTCACGGGAATAAATTGTTTGAGTTTCTGAGTACTATGAACAACCGTACATAGAATTTTTAAATCATGAAAAAATGTGGTTTCAAAATTTTTTTGTACGATTAAATTTTGAATTTTCAACTTTTTGACCAAATTGAAAAAGTTGTTGTAGTGTGTTTTTCGGGATTTCGAAAATGCTATAACTCTAGTAATTCTTGATTTTTCAAAAAAAGTAATTATGATAAATTGTTAAATTTTTTGAATTCTATGAATAACCGTACAGAGAATGTTTGAATTTAAAAAAAAAGTGGTCTCAGAAATATTCAAAATGTGCCCACTTTTTAAATTTTCATCCAAAATGGCTTGCTAACGATCTTGGCCTTTAGTTTAGGACACTAAACGAGTGTACCGAAGAGCAATCTAATAGATTAATTTTTTCAAAAGTGATCGTGTTCACAGACAGACATACAGACAGACACATTCGTAAAAACCTGTTTTTCGGATTCAGGGGGTCTCAAAACGTGGACATTTGACAAAAAATTCATTTTATTAAAAAAAAATCGAATTTCAAACAACAAATAGTTCAATTGACAAACAAACAAGAGTGGCATAAATGGAATAGTTGAATTGCCAGTCAAAAAAATTAATATTTTCAACAACAAAAACGAATTTTCAACAGAATGCATGAATTTTTACCCACTTACCTTCAAGAAGTCAAAAGATAAATTTTCAACCAAAAATCATATAGCTGAATTTTCAAATAAACACATTAATATCCAACAATATAATTTATTTTGTATCCAAAGAGCTAAATATGCAACTAAAATGATAAATCTTCAACAACAAAAATCAAGTTTCAACAAACCCGTTCAACTATTAACTTGTAAAATTCTTTAATTTTTACCTGCTAAATGTTTCAATGTATACAATTTTAAGTATTCCTTCAAAATTGTTGAATTTCACATTACAGTTTAAAATTAATTATTTAACTGAGCATTGGTTGTAATGATTTTTTCAACTATAAAATATTATTATAATAAATAATTTTTTTAAATTTATTATCTTCAGTTTTAAATAGAATAAGAATACTTTGATAATAATAATATGAATAATTATGCCTAATTATTTTGATATATATTATTTAAATTTCAAATTATTATTATGTTTTCTTAACCGATTAGGAGTTTCTATAATAATAATTCAAGGATCTTTTGATTTTGATTGAAAAATTAAATACGCATATTTAATATAATACATACATACATGCATGCATACTTAAATACGTATATATACATATATAATAATAAAATCACATACTTTTCATACATTTCTTTTAATGTTTAACAAAGTTCTATTTGTTCACACAAGTTTCATTTGCTCAAGCAGTTATTTTTCGATAATTATAAAATAGTACACATACAATTAATTATGATTTCGAATGTATTTTTGGAAAAGTAATTATTTAAATAAATGATATTTGTTTAAACAATTAAAAAGTGGTAAATTTATTCTTGCTATCCGCTATAAAGTCATAAACATAATGCTATATGTTCTATTTTATTGCAACTTTTTTAGTTACCGAAAAAAACTGCTTTAGCAAATAAATGTTGTTTAAAGAAAAAAAAAATTATTAAACATTAAAATAAATGTGTCAAAATTATATAATTATTCAACAGGAAGTAGCATATGATACCAATTTGAATAAAATTTGACATCTCTGACTCAATTGAAAAAATTTTGAAAATAAACAATAATTAATTGCTCAAATAATTACGTACTCAAAACAATGACAAAATATTGCATTTTAATAAGAAAATAAGATTATTTTTTTAATTTCTGGGGAATAAATGATTGTTTAAGTAATTTCCATTTGTTTAAACAGTTGAAAATTGTTTTAAAATTGATAGTAAATATTAAAATTGTATATTAATGATTATTTGTATGTAAACGACGACGGAAATTGCTGAAAAATAACAATAATGATATCTGCGACAACTTATTCTAATTTTAATCTTTTCATTCTAAGTAACATATCGTTGGAATCGCAAATAAACGTACATTTCGATTATAATATTTTTAAATTACTGATTGCAAAATAATAAAAATATTATGTCCCGTGTTATATTCCTCATGAGGACAAAAGGGCCCCCCGCAGGCAAAGCTACACACAGCGCTCTCGGACAGTCGCACCAGGTCGCACCGACGTAAAGGGAAGTCGACAAGAGGGTACGTCGAGCAGGTAAACTGCGATCAAATGAAAATCGCTCTGCTAAATATTTGGAAAAATTGGTGTTAATCGAAAAGATATTTAGGACTTTTACTCATAAATATCTTTTAAAATTATATACATTTTTGTAACATTTAAAAAAATGTTGCTAACTTAAGTCAAGTGCCTTACTATCTACCAATATGTTTTTTGTTTGAAAATTTTTCAAATGTTTTGAAATAATTTTTTATTTTCTCTTAGATTTCATTGTTGAAATTAAAGAATTGTTTCAAATTTTTCCATGTTTATATTTTTGAAATAAGAGATAAATGACAAGACGCTTGTTTCAAAATAGGTATATTTAATAGAAAAAAAAAATTTCCTATTCATATTTGGAAGAGATAAATTAGCACTAAAGTTAATTAAGAATTATTCAAGTTTTCAAGGCGACCTCAAAGTCAAATCAGAAATTGGCCTATCCTTTCGCTCGGAGTATATATCTGATTCTCTTTAACTGCAGTTTTATAAATTCTATAAACACACACACACATACACACACACATATATATATAATGCCTAGGAATAGTTTTATCGTGAAATTAATTATTTGCTACGTACAAGGTTTAAAATTATTAACTTCTTCAGTTAAAACAAAAAAAGATTTAATAGCATTTCTATTTCTAAGGAAAATAATGATATAATCGGACACTTATTTTTAGGGGAGGAAAGTGGAAGAGTTAAAAATGAATAACTACTGGAATAAAGGAAAGAAACTAAAAAGTATTGTTTATTCAATAATTTTGATTTGCCTAACAGACTCCCGCATTTGCTAATGCTTCCACATTGATCAATATGTATACCATCTGATACCACACTGCTTCATCACAACCCGACAGGGAAAAACCACGTTGTGGAAAAACCACCGGGAGGAGTCATACATGTTTATGTATTATAATTATGAAAAATAAGCTTTTAATGATATATAAAAGTTAGATATATAATTATGGGTGACCCTTACAAGAGGATTTGACCGTTCTCACTCAGAAATATGTTCGCGTAAAAGAAACAAACTTTTTTCTTTGATATACATTACAATTTAATTGAGCTAAACAAATATTGACTGAATCTACCAAATATTCCATCCACCAAAATGTTTCGTTAAAACAACTAAAAATTGAATTAAATAAAAAAAACTGTTATTCAACCAAAAGAATCTATATACTTTGCCATATATAAAAAAAACATCAATTCTGAGTGTACTATCTTGAATAAATAAACAAATAAATAGTAAACGAATAAAAAATTAAATATAAATAATTATATATATTGATAAGATTTAGAACTTCAATTACAAAAAAAAAGTTTTTTTAGTGAAATTGCAGTTAAAAACCTTTTGCTAAATATTGACAGTAATCGTAAGGAAATTGAAATTTCTTTACGAATTAAAGGCTTATCACTATTAAAACAGTTCGCTAAAACAACGCATACAAACTCCCACACATAAATTTGCACACAAACGCATACCCATACACATACTCTCGCATCCAAATGCATACACATTCACTTATACCCAACGAAAGCGATAATTGCTCACTGATTGAGGGCACGCTCTCGCGCTTCGCGCTCATTTTCGTAGGCTTTGGTTCCGTTCATTCCAAGTTCAGTACTGAGTGAACTTTACAAAAGCTTGTATTTACTTTCAAAAAATATTAAAAAACATTTCACTGTGTTTTAAAAATATACCATAATAGGTAATATATTTAATTATTAATTAATGATCTAGAACTTATAAATTGGCATCCAATCGAAAAATCTCATAAAGATAGTTTGTAAATTGTGTTTTAATGTACTAAAAATCACGATTAAGCCTTACGGATCTCTAAAAAAAGTGCACGCTCATACGCTTACATCCAACAAAAGGGAAAGAACCAGCGACAAAGAGAAAAACAGAAAGGAACGATACGAGTACATTGAATGAGTCGCATTAACTATTTATAAATACACTAAATAAGTTGCAAAAAACCTCTAATAATTGAACAAAAAATTATTTTTATCCATATTATTATTATTATTATTATTGTTATGCATAATTAAAGTGTGGCTATGCAGAAATAGTCCTAATTGAAAAGATGTATTGGTAAGTATTGGACCCAGTGCTGTTTGCGCGAATAAGGATTGAAAATCCAATACTTTTTAGCGCAAAAAGTACTGGATCCAATACTTATCAATACTTCTTTATCTGAGGGTCGCAAGAACAAAATATGAGAAACATTTATTTTTTGCTAAAAATCTGAAGAAGAAAAAACATTTAAAAAAATGTTATTACATGAAAGGATAATAATTTCCAGTAATTTCATGCTAAGAGGTTGAAAAAATTGATTAATAATTTTTGTTGAATTGTATCGACAAATGAGATTTCGTAAAAATTCTTTTACCACAATTTTCATTTGAATTTATTGAAGCATTTTTCTTATAATTTTAGTTACCTAGTTCTGAGATGCCACCCTTTAATTAATAAACCTTTTTATAAATTTTTTTCAATTTTAAAGTATACAAAATGAAACAACATGGCAACGTAATTTTTTCAACATTTTGAAAATCTTAAGAAATTAAAAAGAATGAGAATTTCAAAAATGAATGCACTCCAGATTTGAAAGCAAAACTTCACAATGTACAATATTAATTGTTCATAACAATGTTAACTTTTCTGCCTTTCTTTTTCATACTAATGTTCTGCGCTTGTCGTTTTCCGTTTCGTTCCCGAGTTTTAGCGTAAATTTTTACTCTCAACATGAATTCTAGAGCATTCAAACGATGTTCATGACATGAGCACTCTGCCCTAAACCAAGCGGGGAAATGCTATCTGGTTCTCTTTTCGGCTTCATGTCTCAAATTTTTTAATAAGTTGTCTGAAGCCCAGTCCTTTTCCCATGTCAATTGAAATGACTGAAGTTGTTCATAGACGATGTTCGCAAATAGATCCCTGGGCCTTGTCAGTTTCTCGACTTATGGAGCATCGTCATTTAAATTTTTCTATTCTCTTAGTCGAATATAGTATTCGCTGTCATTGCTCTCTTCCATGGGTGTCTTCATCATATCTTGTCGACAACTTTCGCATTGTGTTTTCATGAAGCGCCTACTAGCGATGTATCCTGCAAAAAAGTCACCGCATTACGTTCATAAAGAGATATTTTCGGTGATGAATAATTCGAATTTTCCATTTCTCTTTCAGCGCTTTCTTGTTTATTGTATTCAACAGCTTCTGCTGCCAACATGAGTTCCTCATTATCTATCTCGTCTTCCATATCTGCTATCTCATTCGTCAGAACTTCATCACTGTTCTTTCCAAATTCTTTTTCGACGTCACTTGGAGAGTTCAACAACATGTGAAGATCTTTATCATTCACATCAACGTTGGCCCCTGTGCCACCATCAATTTTGCCGCTGGAAAGTATGTGACGCAAAGCTAAGCAAACCATCCTGGCCGTAGGATTGTTTACGTGACCTCCTCGTTGGCGAAGTTTGGAAAACAAATGTTCCAAAGACTCCTGATTGCACAGTCCAGCTGCCAACTCCAAATCTGGTAAATCTCTTCTTATGCCATGGTACAAGCATATAATCGCATTGATTGTTAACGGTAGACCTTTCAGACATGGTACTTTGCTTTTTGATTTTGGATTCGTAGTCCATTTTGAAGACCAATCCACAAAGTTTTGAAGAGTTTCTTCATGTGGCTCATTGGCTCCATCAATCACCTTGTCCATTTCTTCTGTAAAAACTGCAGTTTTTTCCCAAGTATTGGGTTCTCCATTATTCTTTTCTTCAATTCCGCTTTCCTCATCTTCCCCAGCTAGCCGAATCGCTATAGTAAATTTTTTACTGAAGAAGTTCATGGATCTTTCGACGTTCATAACTTCCCAACTGTTTGGAGCCATATGAACGTCCGTGAAATGTCCAAGTAAATTGCTTGAACTCTTTTTATCATGCAGCCATGCCTTTTCATAATCTGTGTAATTGGCTATTATTTTCCCTTCTCCATCGTACAAATACTGGTGTTTACATATTTGACCCAATAATCTTTTTATTAGATGTGGAAAATCGAAATTGCAGAAGTAAGTTTTTCCTTCGTAATCAAAGCAAGGCTTCTCTATTGTTGCCTGGAATTTTTTCCAGATGCAGCTTTGATTCTGAGCTGCTTTATCACAAGCGACGAGTCTTACATCTGCCCCACATTGTACCAGTTTCGAGAGACATGGTTTTACAAGATTCGCAATCACTTCGCTATTCACACTTTTGTCAACTAAAAAGTATGACAAAGGCTGGGACCAAGGCTTTTTTGCGTTTAAACTGTCCACAGAAAATACCAAAACATTGGTTGCTGGGACGTTTTTGCGACCCAAAGGGCCCAGGTCAACTAAGCCTTCAACGAGGTCGCAGTATTTGGAATACTCTTCGCATTTTTTACTGCTGAAGTCATCCCATTTTAATCCACATATCTTTTCTTCCAGCGGCAATTGGTCCATCCTTTCCTTAAACTTAATATAAATTGATTCACTGAATCCAGGCTTTATGTCGTACTCAGAAATCCACCTTCGTACCGCTGATTCAGAAAGAAGCGCGAGTCCAGCATTTGTCATATGCCTGTACGCTGATGCAGAATAATAATTGAATCTTTTAGCAAAATCTCTCTCATCTTGAGTATAAGGTTGATTTTTCCGATGACGAATATGCATTGTCACAACTGCACGTGATACCGGATTACGACAATGATGCGGATTCAGGAAGCCGTTTACACTCACTTTTTTACGTTTAATTACGGCTAACTGTCTTTTGTGTTGTGCCTTTTCTTCTTTCAATCGTTGCTGCAGAATCTTTATTTTCCTCTTCATTTTCCATTTCATAGTGTTGTTGATCTTTCTCAAGTTGTTAAGCTCTTTGGTGAAACCTCTTTCAATGTTTGCAATCTTCTCTTGCGGTGAGACTGCCCACTCTCCCCCAGTGTCAGAACTAGTACTTTCTTCTTTAATATTCTTACCTTTTTTCTCTCTTGCATCTTCCTTTGTGTTTCCACTTGAAAATCCTTCAATGTATCTTCTGGCAACCTTATCCTGGTTTCCTCTTCCTCTATCACAGCCTTATATGGAATTGGATTCTGATTCAGTCTCAGATTCAACTTCGTGTTGCTCCTAAACGCTTCAGAATAAAAATGATCCGCACATAATCCTGCTGTTCGAAGTGACGATGGACTCCAGTTTCTCAAATAATCTTCGTTTCCTGAAAATAACATTATCAATGAGACGGTCATCTATCTCCAGGAACTTCTGAAAGTATTGAAAACAATTTTTTGCATTTTTAAAAGCGATCATAAATAACAAAAATAATGTAAGTAAAATTTCCACTTTTAGAATGTCTGCTCTCATTTAAATTCCAAATAATTATTTCCAAGTTTCAGCTAAGACCATGAAGTTTGCCGTTGATTTAAGGGACATACTAAAATTATGCACCAGCTCAAGAGGGCGAGTGGGGGGGGGGGGTTAATTGATTTTGTACGTATTCTTTACGTGGCGGGAGCGTCCTTTATTCATGTACATAATCTTTAACCCAAAAAATGTATTTTTGGGAAAAAGTAGAATATGACACTATTTGGTTAAAATATATATATCCTCTATTTGAAACCCGTGCAGAAATTTCGAAGGGCTCGAGTGGGGCCCTGACTAGTTTTTCCTATCTCTATTGGGACTATAGTGAGGGAAACTAGCCGGGGCCCCATCTGGAACGTAACGCTCAGGCCACGGGGGCCATCTATCGCCTAAGAGCCGGGAGTCTAACCAATGCGCTAAGCCGACAAGTTGAAACTCGATGAAAAAGCCATCCTCATAACCTACAGCTTAGAAAAGCTAAAACACCAAATTGTAAACTCTCTTTTTCTAATTCAATATTTCTTATTATACGACATTATTTAAATGAAATATACAAATTGTTAACATGAATATTTATAAAATCATTTTTAAATGGCTATAGCTATAGCACTCATCGACAACAGCCACTTGGAGCGCTGTAAGCAACTCTCAGTAGGCCCCTCGAGGCGCACTAATGGTTACTTAGCTCGGACAAGAACCATTTGGATTGAAAGTAAATTAATTTAGTAAATTGCCAATTAAAACATTTTTACATTTATAAGTTATAACTTTGCAAAACATGGTTATTTTAATAAATACCACAAATAAAAGTCGATGAATAATTTATATTACGTTTTCATATATTTCCCAATATTTCTAAAATTATTACTTATAATTTTCATTCTATATATTGTCTATATATAGCTCTTTAATATTATTTATTTTTTTTTTATGGTCTGCAATTTCTATGGATTTTTTTGACTCTTATAAAAATATAATTATAATTCCAAGTGATATGAAAATTGTTCTTTCGGTTTTTAGATGTTAAAACGACAATTTCAAGCCAGATTACGTTTCGCATTGGCAAACAAAATTAGACGAACAGAATTTCACTGTCATATTCATAAAAAATATCATGTTCCATAAAATATATTTTAAAATATACTTTAAATTATTATAATTACTACAGCTTACTCGAAATGTGTATATATAATTCAAATTATTTTTTAAGTTTTTCAGAACTTTTAAATATATTTATAATGATTCCCATTTTGTCGTAAAATATATGTAAAATTCTGCTAAAAAATGCCTCAAAATCTTCCAGACTTTTTTACAATCTTATACATTTTTTTAAATGTTTAAAATATTTTCGACACTGTAAACTTCCCGAAATTATGAAATTCTGAAACCTGAAAATCCTGAATTTAAAAATTCTAGAATAATGAAATTCTGGACAGTTTACAATATTATTGAATTTGAAAATTCCCGAATAATAAAACTCCAGGCTGAATGCTATCTAATGATAAAATATACAAACTAGAAAATTCCAGAATTGCAGAAATTGAGAAAACAGTTTTGTGGTCAAGATTATTTATTTATTACAAATACAATAATCAAATATTTGTATTATGGAAATTTTGTTTAATGTTTAATTTTGATAAATTATTTTTTGTAATTTAAAATAACAATAATTGTATAAAAATGTGATACAAACATAAATTTAAAAACACGTGAGCTTCAATTGAATCAAACTTTACAGAATTCAATTCAGACTAATTTAACGCGACTTTTATTTTCATTTTTTTAAATAATAATTTTATTTTTGCGACAGTTTTCTGTAATTTAAATAAATACAATGCACATTTTCAAACATCGATTTTTATTCAAAAAAACATTTATTCAATTATTGGTATTTTAAATTCTAACAATAATTTTTAGAAACTTTAAACATTAAAAAAGTTTTTTCTTTGGTTTTATATTTCGACAATGTTATAATTTCGGAATTTTTGCAGTGATATGGGAATTTTATTTTTCGGAAAAAGCGACTGAAAAATCCTGAAAAATAAAATTCCCAACACTGTAAAATTCGTAAATTGAAAGATAACCAAAGAATACAATTCCCGAAATTATAAAAGTCGAATTGGAGAATTCACGAAAAATAAAATAAATAAAATTGTTTATTAAATATTATTTATTTATTGAAAA
The DNA here is from genome assembly GCF_010883055.1 of Belonocnema kinseyi. NCBI lineage: Eukaryota > Metazoa > Arthropoda > Insecta > Hymenoptera > Cynipidae > Belonocnema > Belonocnema kinseyi. Next base: position 83,191,876 of record NC_046666.1, on the reverse strand, counting down.
TACAATAATCGAATATATATTTCTGTATGAAAAATTTTGTTTGAAAATGTGCATAGTATTAGAAAAAAATATTTTAAAATTCTGAAAAATCGATTCTTTTTTAATAAAAAAATAATAAAAATAAATTTTGATATAAATCGTTGTTGAATTGAATCCAGCAAAGTTTGTTTCAAAAATGTTCTTATGTAGGTACGAAGAAAATTTAGGCAGAACATGTTTTTCTTTCAAAGCGCACGTGTTTTTAAATGTAGTTTTTAATACAATTTTTTAAAAATTATTATTCAGGTGCCGGAGATTTCATTTTTTGGGATTTTTTGTTCATCCCTTTCGGGATTTTTTCAGCGGTGCCATATTTTTATACCTCCTCTTAAAATTATGTAATTTTTAAAAATAATATTCAACATTTCAAAACATTTTAAAATCATCAAAAGTATCAATTATATTTTAAATTATTTCAAATCTTTTTAAATTATTTTAAAAAATTTTCGAAACTTTTAAATGGCTTTTAGATTGATTACCATTTTTCCTAACATTTTTGTAAAATCCTGTTCTTTAAGAATTAAAATGAAATACTTTTACCTTGGAAATACAGATAAAAAAATAAAGCAATTATAATTGTAACATTCAAAGTTTAAATTTGTCACTCTGAAATTCTGATAATTCTTTTTCAAATTGTTTACTATTGAAAATTGTTTGTTTTTTAATTTCCAAACTAAATAGATTAAAAATGGAATATTTTATACTAAAATAATACTTCAAAAAGATTTTGAAATTTAATAAAGGCGTTCATTGAAGAAGCCATTAATTCGAACGTTTACACTTGTGTCACTACTAAGGCTTTCGAATTACATTAGTTCAAATTTTAACGTTAAAATATGTAAATTATATCATTTTGAACAGATCTAGAATCATCTTGTAAAATCAATCACTGTTAAATTTTTAATACTGGAACCGCAGTTCAATTTTCAAATTTACTTTCTTTTCCCGATTTGTCCCGTTCGCGAGTATAGCTCAATATTTAGAACAATTTTCATTTTTTTGAAATAGTAATTTTTCGGTTCTAACTTACGGGACAATCATTTTATTCTTTGGAAGATTTTTTACAAATCTTATTGATAATTTTTACATTCTCATCCAAAATGAGAAGGCATTAGTTTTTTTTTATGAAAAATGACTTTTTCGGATTTTATAAAATGTCGGCGTTTTGAGGCCTCTTGAGTCAGAAAAACAAGTTTTTACGTCGGGGTCTGTTTGTCTATCCGGCGTCGTCGTTGTTGTCTGTATACCGGATAACTTTCGAAAGACTGGTCGGATTAAATTGGACTTTAACAACTTTTTTTGATAAAATAAAAGTTACCAAAGTTAAAGGATTTTCAAAATCCAAAAAACCAAACGAAAAGGGACATTTGAAGCAAAAAAAGCTTGATATGAAAAAAAGTCAAGAGGCGAAAAACGCTACTTTTTCAAGACCCCATGATTATTTTTTCACATTCTCATCCATAATGAGAAGAGTTTTATGCAAAAAATTACTTCCGGGAATTTCATGAAATTTCGACGTTTTGAGGCTCCTCCTTGAGTCAGAAAAACAAGTTTTTACGTCGGTATCTGTGTGTCTCTCTGGCGTCTACGTCGTCGTTGTTATTGATGTTGTGGTTGTCTGTATATCGGATAACTTTCGAAAAAATAGTCGGATTGAATTGTGCTTTGACACACAGTTTTTTCATTTTAAGAATTGTATGTAAAAATTGTACTATTTTTATTTTTATAAAAAATATTTTTCTTCAATTAAATTGTTACAATAAAAGTGTTTCGAAGAGATTTTTGAAAAATGTTTCGGGGAATAAAATTAGTATTTATAGGTCGACAAAGGTTTGTTTTCTTTACCAAATTTGGATTTCGTCTAAATTTTTCCAGTTGTTTTTACTATAGTACAATTTACCTTTGTATCTCGGGCGAAGAAATTCATTCTATTGTTTGACCAATATTCTTTGTAAGTCAATATTTTTCATAGAAAATTACACCGAGTGACCTTTAATTATAATTTCATAAGCGTGAAAAAACCACATTTCAATGTTTTCTATGAAAAATACAATCCCTGAGTGACAGAATAAAATTGGAAACAATAAGAGTCAATTTATTCAGGAACAATATTTTTGAACAAAAATGACCTTGAGTGAACCTTTAATATATATTTGTTAATTTTTACAAAAATCAAGCGTTATTTTCTTGACACAAAAAAATAATAATTTTTGGGTTGACAAATGATAAGAAAATTAATAAAACTTGAAGTTGTACGATTTTAATTTGTAACTAAATAATTTGAAATGTTTCAATCTAAAATTATCGAACACTTTCCATTCAAAAATTCTGATGACATATTTCAATATTTGAAATTATTCAATATACTGAAGACTACAAATTTAAAATGTCTCAACTATTAAAGCTTTAAATATTTTTAAAATTGCTGTTCTGGAGACTCAATAACACTTATTCTTTTATTAAGAAATCACAATCAAAATTGTTAAAAAAAGTTTTTAAAAGAGTTTTAAAATCCTTAAAAAAGGTCAAAGGTTTTAATAGTTCAATATATATTATAGAACCTCTATACATTCGAAATTAGTCTATTCTTTTTCATGTTTGAGCTACAATTATTCAATTTTAGAAGTTATAAATTACAATCGTGAAAAATAAATAAAATGTTTTAATTAATTGATACTTAAAACCAAAAACATCTAAATGCAGCTGCAAACACGGAATTTGAAATGCGTTGAATTCAAGGTATATTTTTAAAAAAACTGAAAGCAGAGGATCGACTTTCAAAAGAAGCGGAAGAGAATGACTCGCTGGATTGCAAATGAACATGGAGAATGGTGTATTTTCGCATTAACAACAATAACAATTTCGAATCCCATAATGTTATTTTTTACCTAACCTATAACTAATAACGAAAATTCTGAAAATTCATACAATAAGGCTGTATTCTGAAAATGAAGCATATTTAACGTTAAAATTCAAGTTCTTAAACTGAAGGCCTAAAAATTTGCAAATTTTACAATTAGTGTTGTGTAAATTGTATTGGCATCTTAAAAGAGTATAAATAGTTCTTAAATTAGTTTTTAAATTTTCGGAAGTTTACCTTTTTTACATACCTAGATATCAAAAAAGCCTACCCAATTTTTTCAAATTTTAATCACTTATTTTCTAAGAGAAAATCAACCCCGTTTACCAGTCATTGAAATGGATTAGAAAAAAATCGCCAAGACCCAAGAATAAAAATTGGATGTACATGCGAATTTTTAAATTTTTAATTGAGATTATCTTTAACTTTGTGATATTAAAAATTCCCATACACATTTTTTTTTATTAATACTGTAGGGAAAAAATCAACAAGATCGAGCGCCGAAATTGTAATTAGAGCAAATTTTCTGTAATTCTATGGGGACGGCTGAAATATCCCGAAAAATAAAATTCCCGACTCGGTGAAACTCTCTGTCCCGAATAATAAAATTGCAAAACTAATAAAATTCTTGGACAGTTTATACAATTAACGAATTTGAAAATTCCCAAATAATAAAACTCTCAAAATAAAATTGTTTCTTAATCAATATTAATTATTTATTAAAAATACGAGAATAAAATATTTTTATCAACTATATTTTTGTTTAATATTTAAAGTGTTAAAAATTATTGTTTGCATTTAAAATTAAAATTTTACCGACAAATTAATATAAAAAAACACGTGGTTTTTAATCAACATTTCGATTTTCCGGAAGAACTTTTATGATTTAAAAAATACTATATATATTTTCAACCAAAATATCTTATCCATAAATATATTTTGTTTTAATTATTTTAATTTTAACTTTAAACAATAATGTTCAAACACTTCAAGCATTAAAAAAGTTCTTTCTTTGGTATAAATATTTGATTATTTCAATTTAAAAATATATTTGTCAAAGAAAAATGTTTTCAGCACTTGTTTATCTCGAAATTTCTTTCTATAATAGTTTTTCTTTTTTATTAAAAATCTAATTTTTCTATACATTTTTTTTATAATAAAAAAAAGACTGTACCGAAAACCTGGATCAGTCTTCAAATCTGAAAAAATTCAGTGATATACATACATGTCAAAATTTTCTAA
>NC_046666.1:83182952-83187635 GCF_010883055.1 Belonocnema kinseyi | reverse complement strand
CTCCAGGCGAAATCCTGCGGTTGTCCTTACCGAAAAATTTTTAATTATATATATATATATATATACAGTAAGGACGTTTACTGTGTAGTCATAGGGAATATAATTATGTAAACTCTAACATACAATGCAACCCGTCTTGCATTTGTGTAATGCAAAAACGTACTATATAGGCGATTTTAATTCGGTTTCCAAACCTCCCGCGCTCGAGATCTTGCGCTGATTGGTCGGAGGATTCGAGACTCAGAAGACATGTGCAAAATATACGTATAACCGTATAATCAAATTCTGAAAAATGATTATGTTCCCCAGGATTCACCACGCATTTCAAATAAATAATTAGTTACGAATTAAAAAAATGTAACACAACATTAAAATTGTTCATAAATACATTCGGGACGTGCATTAAATACTTTCTTAAAAAATGGAGTTGATTTTGACTAATGTAAGAGTACGTGAGTGATATTTCACGTTTGACAAGTGCCAAAATCGTTTTGTACTTCGATCTTAATTAATGAAATAAAGTGAATATCTGCAGGTTGCACGTAATTAATTGGTGATAAAATCTGTTGATTTACTTATTGAATAAAATATGGGAATCAAACGCTTTTGACTAACTGCAACGTAAATTGAAATCGGCATGATTATAAAAATTGCAACAATGAATCTGAAAATAAAATGATGAGAGGTAAGAAGCGGCGAATTATTCTTATAAGCTGGGTGTTCCGCGACCTTGAAAATTTCGTCTCCGCTACTATAGAATGTTAAAGTATATATTTTTGGTGATATTTGACTTAGAAATTATAAAAATTATTAGCTATGAAATCTTCAGTATTAACTCAGCTTCAGAATAGACCTTTTTATTCTAGACGTCGACAGTGCGCACGTGCCAGGATTTTACGTCATTTCCGTATATTTCGAACAGTTTTGTGTCGAAATACATGGAAAATATTGTAAATAAAAATAACAACGAAAAATAAATGTGTAAATAAATCAGAATTTAAAGACAACAAAAATTTTAAGTATATTCAGAAAAAAATGGGAAAAAAGTGCGAAAAGTGTGACGGGCAAGCCCATTATTTACATTTGTTGACATATCTGTCGTCTTCAAAAAAATGTTTAAAAATCGGGAAAAAATCACGGAAGATGTTGTTCCAGGAGCAAAATTAGTGCACAAGTCGGTGGAAGAGCGCAGTGTTAAATAGCTTAAAGGATGGATAAAATATAGGAAACGATCTTTAAAAGGAAAAAAAGTGATTCAGTAGAAAGGTTAGTTGAGGTTGTGTTTGGCAGGTATTAATATTTTCTTTCTTTGCCAACATTTGCTCACATATTAAATGAAGCATTTTATCGGGATTTCGAACCTCCTAAATTTTTTGATAAGAATAAAATCTATTTAATACTTTCACTTGAGAACGCAAAACTATTATATTTATGTATATATAACCAGTTAATATGAAAGAAGGAAAATTTGTTAGTACATTTCTTATACAAGGAAATTACTAACAAATGGCTTTCTATTGTCTAAACTTGAAAAAGAGAAGTAGAAAATATAATATTGTGTTATTTTATATTTGTATGAATATTAAATATTTACTCAAACAAAGTTCTGAACTGCAAATCTTGTATAAAAGAAAATATTTATACCTACCACACAAAACCTCAACTAACCTTGCCACTAAATGACGTTTTTTCCTTTCAAGGGTGGTTTTCTACATTTAGGACATCGTTTCAGCTGCTCAATACTGTGCTCTTCTACTGATTCGTGCACTGATTTTGCACCCGGAACATCATCTTCCGTGAGTTTCGGCGAATTTTTAAGCATTTTTTAGAAGATGATAGATGCCAACAGATGCAAATAATGGCCTTGGTCGCTGCACTCTTTGCACTTTTTTCACCGTTTTTTTTTTAATAGACTTAAAAATGTTCTACCTTAAAAATCTCTGTTATTTATAAATTAATTATTTGTTGTTGTTTTTATTAACAATATTTCCATACATTGCGACACAAAACTGTTCGAAAAATACGGAAATGACGTAAAATTTCGGCACGTGCGCACTGCCGACGTCTGGAATAAAAAGGTCCATTAGAATGAGCCATGGCCAATTAACGGAATTTTCAAGAGTTTCACCACTCGGTTTTTGAGTATACACCATATTACAAAACATTAATAAAGATTTCAAAACGTTTAAAAGATTTTTAAATATTTTAAAGGATTTTGAACATTTTATAAAGGCGTGTTTATCAGATTTTAAATATTTCATAACAATTTCACCAAGATTTTTAAACTTTTAAAAGATTTAAAGGGTTTCAAAGATTTGGAAGATTTAAAAAGGTTTCAAAACACTTAAGAAGATTTTTTTACTAATTATAGATTTCAAATAATTCAGTGATTTCAACGAATAAAACAGATTTCTCAAACAAAGGTTTAAGAAAAATTTCCCAAAGAAACCACGTCCCGAGAATTTTTGTGAACACATTCTAATAGTGTGTTACATTGTTTTTAATTCGCAACTAATTATTTATTTGAAATCCGCGGTGAATCCTGGGAAACATAACCTTTTTTCAGAATTTGGATATACGTATATTTTGCGCACGTCTTCTGAGGCCCGAAGCCTTTGACCAATCAGCGCAAGATCTCGCGCGCGGGAGATTTGGAAACCGAATTAAAATCGCCTATATAGTACTTTTTTGCATTACACAAATGCAAGACGGGTTGCATTGTATGCTAGAGTTTATATAATTATATTGCTTATGACTACATAGTAAACGTCCTTACTGTATATATACGAGGTGTGTACAGAAAGTAAGGTGACTTCTCAATTTTCGCGGGATATGTACATTCAAGTTTTAAATTTTTTGTTTTGTTGTGTTGGTACACTCGTCACGATCATATGTTCACAGTTTTGACTATATAGCTCGTGTTGTTTTTCTGGTAGAGGCGTAAAAGTTTAGAAGCGTTTGGTGTGCTCGGCGATTTTCTTCTTTCGAAAAAATGGAGCAAAGGGTTTGCATTAAATTTTATGTGAAAAATGGAATCCAGTGCTCTAAAACTATTGAAATGTTGACTATTGCGTACGGTGAGTGTACTCTGAGTAAGAAAAATGTGTATAAGTGGTACAAGCTGTTCCAAGAAGGCCGAGAGGATGTCGAAGACAAACCTTGCCCTGGACGTCCCAGCACGTCAACAACAGATTAAAACGTTCAAGCAGTGGAAGAAATGGTGTTAAAAAATCGCCGAATTACCATCAGAGAAGTTGCTGAAGATGTCATATCGGTTGGCTCATGCCATGCTATCTTTTCGGACGTTTTGGGCATAAGACGTGTGTCAACGAAGTTTGTTCCAAAACTGCTTAATTTTTATCAAAAATCTATCGCATGACCATCGCTCAGGAGACGTTGAATGAAGTCAATAATCTATAAGAAAATCGGAAATACAGTCTAGTGCCCCCTGGCAAATATAAAGACAACCTCAAACCCGAAAATTGGTAGGATTCGGTTGGTAAAATTTTTGACCTATTAGAAAGAGAAACTTATCAATTAGAGAGACAGACAATATTCAACCATTTTTATCAAACAATGTTTCTCGGCTTACCTGCTCGGCTGAAGGGAAATATAGCAAATTGACATATCTCTTCTATACAATGTGCACGTGAAATATCAAATAATGTATTCGCATCCAATAAGAAAAAAAAAATTTAATTAATAAAATTATGTTTATAAATTTTCTATGCGCCCACAAAATCTGATTTTATGAACAAAACACGTTTTTTGGTAATTTTGCAATTTATCACGTTGAAAAATCGTAAAGCTAAAATCTAAAATATTTGAAAGTTTCATATTCCTCCAACTCGACAATTTAATTAAATTTTGTTCAATTTAATAATGTGTTGCTCTTCATATAATCGAATTGAGAGCAATTTCATATGTGATGGTCTTTTTACATTCTCATCCTAATAAGAAGGTATTGGTTTTATGTAAAATTTCACTTTGTCGGTTTTCATCAAATCTCCACGTTTTGAGACCTACTGAGTCAGAAAAAACGATTTTTACGAAGGTGTTCGTCCGTCTGTCTGTAGTCTGTATTATGTAGGCACGATAACTTTCGAAAAATTTATCAGATTGGATTCTGCTTTGGCACACTTTTTTAAGGTCTAAAAAGAAAGAACAATTTTGTAACCCAGCTATTTTGGATCAAAATTCAAAGTGTGAGCACGTTTTCAAAATGTTTGAAACCACATTTTTTCAAGATTTCAAAATTCTATGAACGGTTATTCATAGTACTCAGAAACTCAAACAATTTATCCTTATGACTTTTTTCCATAAAAAGAAAATGATCAGAGTTAGAACATTTTCCAAATCCAAAAAAACGAATTAAACTGCACATTTTAATCCAAACAACGCATGTTATGAAAAAAAGTCAAAAAAAGAAAAACGTTGATTTTTGACAGCCCTACAAGGTGACCATAACAACTTTTTTAATTTAATCGAAAAGTTGAAATATAAAAATTTGATCGTATCAAAACTTTTTGAAACCAAATTTTTTCAAAATTCCATGTACGGTTATTCATAATACTCTAAAACTCAAACAATGTATCTTTATGACTTTTTTCTGTAAAAAGAAAATTATCAGAGTTAGAGCATTTTCAAAATCCAAAAAACAAACTAAAATGAACATTTTAAGCC
>NC_046666.1:83180519-83182852 GCF_010883055.1 Belonocnema kinseyi | reverse complement strand
TTTAAGCCGTTAGAAATACGTGAAAACAAGCAAAATTTTCGGTATCATCATCAAACAAGTATGATACAAATAACAATCCGTAAATAAGTTGATTTAATATATTTCCGTCGTCTTTTTTCATACAAATAATTACTAATGGATAATTTGAATATTTACAATGACTTTTTAAGCAATTTTTAATTGTTGAAACAAATTTAAATTATTAAAACAATTATTTATTTCCGAAAAATGTAAAAAAATAATCGTATCTTCTAAAAACATTATTCAATTATTCAAACAATTATTTATCGTCTATTTTCAAAATTTCTAAGAACTGAGGCGAAATATCAACTTTCTTTTCAAATCAGTATCCTGTGCTACGTTTTCTTAAATAATTACATAATTTTGATACATTTCTTTTAATGTTTAATAAATTTCTATTTCCTTTTTGTTCAAGCAGTTATTTTTCGATAACTAAAATAATGAAATAAGAAAGAACACATACAATTATGTTTCACATTGTAAAGTGTGTAGAAAGAATACATTAACCACTTTTTAATTGTTTAAAATAATATAATTTCTTTAAATAATTACTTTCACCAGAATAATTTTAAAATCGTAATTAATTGTATGTGTTCTATTTTTTTCATTTTGTTAGTTATCTAAAAATAACTGCTCAAGCAAATAAAAATTGCTTAAACAAATAGAAATTTGTTAAACATTAGAGGAAATGTATCCAAATTAAGTAATTATTGAACAAACAGTAGCATAGGATAGCAATTTGATAAAAGTGGATATCTCTGCATCAATTTTTAGAAATTTTGAAAATAAACAATTAATAATTGTTTAAATAATTATATAATGTTTTTAGAAAAATTAACTTCATCAAAAAATGGCAAAATATTGCATTTTAATCAGAAAATAATAATATTTTTTACATTTTTGGGGAATAAATAATTGTTTAAATAATATAGATTTCTTAAATTTTTTATTTAAACTGCGGGGGTGAGGGTAGGTTGTAAATGAAAGGTATTAGTATGGTTTTATTTTGTAGACATTGCTTTCCAAATCCTAAAAACTTTGGCACGTTTCGATGAATCCCTGGAATATGAAGTTCAATTTTTCGAAAATTCAGAATCTCAACGAGTAAATTAAATGGAATTTTAAAGTGCCCAGTAGCACGTGTTAATATTCAAATTCCGAACAAAATTACAGATTTTGTTTCTCCGGAAATGAAAACTTTTGGGGGGTGTCTTCCCCTCTAGAGTGTAACAAAATTGCAATGCATGTTTGGACCGTTTTCTCTAAAACTAGGATTTCGAAGTCCCAACTTAAAAAATTCCCCAGTGACTGGTTTTTCAACTTAGAGGGTTCATTTTAGGTCTAAAATGCCAAAAATTTATCGTGCTATATACCATTATACGTAACTTACTTTAAATTGTATGCTAAGCTGCGCTGAAACATGTATTATTGTGATAAATTTATACCATTACAATTCATAATATGCATAAAAATTAAATCATAATAATTCTTATTTCCTTGTTTTTATAATTTAAAAATTTTTTAATCTTGTTTTTTACAATTAAATAGAAACTACTGCGCATCTGCATAGGTTCTAATAAAGGAACATATATAGGGTTCTATATAGGATCCTATGTCCTCTTTCGTCTTTTCTGTCCTTTTTCCAAAAATTTAATTTTTTAATTTTCAATCTTATTTTTTACAATTGAAAGAAAATCTACTCGTCCTATCTAAAAATGATTAATAATAAATTTATAGATCTTTTCAGGCGAACTTTTTTTGTATGTTAATTTTAGTTTGTACCTTATGTCGTTTGTTCAAGAAAATTTAATATTTTAATTTTGAATGTTATTTTTTACGTCCAAAGCCAAAACTACGTATCCTATCAAAAATTATAGCTTTTTTTGGATGAACAAGTTTTGTCATATTTTTTTCGTAGCTTATGTCGCTAGTCCAAAAAATTTGTATTATCTATTTTTAGTGTTGTTTTTTACGACTAAAAACAAAATCTGCATAGTTGGACCAAAAAATGGAACTTTTAGATTTTTCATTATTTTTGGTACGATGAAATTGGAAATTTTCAACTTTTTGACCAAATTAAAAAAGTTGTTATGATCATCTTGCAGGACTTTCAAAAATCAACGTTTTTCTTTTCTTGACCTTCTTCATATCATGTGCTTTTGGCTTAAAATGTTCATTTTAATTTGTTTTTTCGGATTTTTAAAATGCTTTAACTCTGATAATTTTCTTTTTATAGAAAACAGTCAAAAGGATAAATTGTTTGAGTTTCTGAGTACTATAAATAACCGGTCATAGAATTTTGAAATCTTGAA
>NC_046666.1:83172938-83180419 GCF_010883055.1 Belonocnema kinseyi | reverse complement strand
ATTATTTAAATTATTCCTATTTTTTCGTAAAATTTTTGAAAAACTTTGCACAAAAATTACCTCAAAATCTTCCAGATTTTGTTACAATTTTATAAATCTTTTAAAATTTTTGAAATATTTTTGGGACGACTGAAAAATCCCGAATAAAACTCCAAACACTGTAAACTTCCGGAAATTATAAAATACTGAAATCTGAAAATCTCGAATTTAAAAATTCTAGAATAATGAAATTCTGGACAGTTTAGAATATTATCGAATTCGAAAATTCCCGAATAATAAAATTCCAGGCTCCTGTGTAGGAATCTGATCAGGGATCCGGCCGGTTAGCCCCAGTTAAAGCCGGACGCTGGTCGGGGAATCCGCCCGGGATCCGGCTAAAAACGTCTCAGTAAACTGGTCGGATCCCGGCGTGAATACCGGCCGGGTAATCCGGCCACAATGCGGTTAAAAATATTGCTTCAGGCAAGAAATTTGTAACTTGTTTTGTCTTTTAAGGCCCATCGTAAAGAATACGGTGAACTTTAAAGGTCAAATCAAGTTTCCCAATTCCGACAAGGAAATTGGAGTAGAATTTTCACCACTCATAATAGAAACTCGTAGCAATTGTTTCACGTTGGAAACGACGTGGTGATTTTAAGTTAGTAGGAAGGTACACAGAAAAAATGTATTTACAAGAGTATAATTTAATTCAAACTAATAATTATGCGCGAAATAAGTGGGGTTTTCAGACTGATTACTAAAGCAAGGTTGATTTTAATTACGGATCTCGATTTTATTTGAAAACTTCGAGGAAATGACGCGACATAAGTGCAATGTGCACTCTCGTTCGAAGTGCGAAGCTGAAAATTAATGAGTGCCTACGCAGTCGCCAGACGCAGAAAGAGACATTCAGAAAAATGTAATGTTTTTTTTTAAGAATTTAAAACAGCTTATTTCTGTTTCACTGCTCTAACAAATCTTTAAATTATATTTTTAAATGATAATTCATCTATTATCCATAATGACGTCTTTGATAACATCACACCTCTTAAAAAATGTGTAATTTTGACCAAAAAATTATCCTGGCGAATGCCCGGTCGGCTCCCGACTTGGTGATTCGAGAAAAATGTAGCCCGACCGGCTTCTGACCAGTTCCTGTCCATGAAATCCAGCCAGGGGTAGCCCGGCCGGGATCTGACCAGAAATGCAAACTAGAAAATTCCCGAATTGTAGAAATTGAGAAAACAGTTTTGTGATCATTGTTTTAAACTTCAAGTATTAAAAAAGTTTTTCTTTGGTATTTTTACATTGATGGGAATATTATTTTTCGGAAAAAGCGACTGAAAAATCCCGAAAAATAAAATGTCCGATCCTGTACAATTCGTGAATTGCAAAAGAACCAAACAATAAAATTCCCGAAATTAAAAAAGTTACGAAATATAAAACTCGAATTGAAAAATTCACGAAAAATAAAATTCCGGACAATAAGATATTACCAAATTTGAAAAATCCCCAACGAAAATTTCTGAATTATAAAATATTCAGAACTTTTAAATATCTTTTAAATTGATTCCCATTTTCCTAACATTTTTGTAAAATCCTGCACATAAAATTGTCTCAAGAGCTTCCAGATTTTGTTTCATTTTGTAAATCTTTTGAAATGTTTTGAAATATTTTTAAACATTCTCTTTGAGTTATGTACTTTTTCAAAATGAAAAATCATTTTAAATCGTCCCAGAAATCTTAATTTTTTTTAATATTTCAAAATTCTTGAGAAGCTCAAAACTTTCTTCTTTTGTTTTAGACATTTAGAAACCTCCAGCTCATTTGATTTTTACATTTGCGTCAAGAGAAGGTATCAGATTTGTGTAAAATTTGACTCCTCCCGTTTTTGTCAAATATCTACGCTTTGAGACCCCCTGAATCCGAAAATCCGGTGTTGTACAAGACTTTCAGAGTGGTATAAGTTGTATGTTTATTGTTTTTGTTACGAACGCGTCGAATATCTGTCGCACGCATAGTGTTGGTAAAAGTAATTTGATATTTTCATAAACATACTACCTACCTCTTTCATGGCAAATAATTTTTTATTCCACATACATTTCAAAAAATCCTTTCTGATTATCAATTATTTATTTGTTCAAGCGACCTGTCAAAACAAAACAATGGAGGCGGCCATTTTTTTTTTAAGTGCGGTTGGCACTCAACGCTCGGAAAATTTTGAACTATACATAAGTGTGATTTTACACATGTGTATGTGCGTACTTCTGGCAACAGAAAAGTGACCGTTTTTGGTGAAGTCCATGCATTACAGGTTGGTCTCCTTATATCTATTCTCCATGGGTAAAAATACGATGCGCACAGCAATTTTCAATAAGCGTGAATCTGCCAATTGTAGGTTACCTCAGGCTGTGTTCAACTGAATGGACTATGCAGATTAAAATTTTAAAGAATTGTTTCGAATGAGAAGTATGAGGTAATAAATTTGAATAGTACAATGTTGATTGATCAAAAATTACAGGAATTCAAATTAAATAATATTGTAATACATAATAATTGATGCGACAATTTATTTATAAAGTCAATGATTATTTACTTGTAATTATCTTTTTAAAGTAGTTTTATTAGATTATCCTGTACAGGAATTATAAGATTTACACTGAATTAAGGGCCAGTGACATTCATCTTATTCAGTGCACATGATAGTGGCTGCAGGGAGTCCACGCGTTAGAAGCAAACTCCGCATTTCGCTTATATCCATTTGCATCATAAACATCCAAATGTTAAGACTTTCAGTACCCGAATTTTTGGTCAAGGTAATTTCGATAAGATAAAACGTGATTGTTAGTTTTTGTAAATTTAAGATTCATGTATGGTAAATGTGAAATAAATAAATTTTGATCATTCTGATGTGGTGTGATGCAAATATGTTAAAAAAATATTCAGCAAAATCAATTAAAATGCCTACAAATAAATAGTCTGTAAATAAAAATAGACTACATGGATGTCAAGATTTTCTTAAAAGTTGCCAATTGAACTTTTTTTTAATAAATAATTTTAAATATTTAAATTAAATTTGTTTTATTAAAATTAATAATTTTTTATCGGAATTATCGTTTCTCTATCGGTTAATGCCGATTCATAATCGCTAGTGAATGGGTCCGAGAAAAAAATTACGTGGCCGATTAAAAAAGTTGATTTCTCATTCAAAACTCACTCTAACCTATGGGCTACTATCTGGAATTCCAGTGACAGATACGCAATTCAGAAGACCTCAAAACCCATTCAAATGCAAGTGAATGGATTTTTGTTTCCTGGGTAAGCACGGTAACCTTCGGAAGAATTGATAGATTGGATTGGCCTTTGGTATACTCTTTTAGTGTCCTAAAATAAAGATCAAGTTCATTAGCCAGCCATTTTGGATAAAAAATCAAAAAGTGAGGGTATTTTGAAAATTTCTTAGACCAGTTTTTTCGAAATTCAAAAACTTTCTGTTTGGATCTTCATAGTACTCAAACAGGCGAACAAATCCTTATGACTTTTTTCTATTTAACCAACATTTACCAGAGTTATAGCATTTACAAAATTAAAAAAAAAACACGAAAATCAACATTTTAAGCCAAATAACGCACGATATTGAAAAAAAACTGTTATCAACAAATTATTTGTTGAACAAATTTTTTCTACGATTTTCCATAAATACACGTTTTTCAAGTTATAATTTGCAAGAAATTGGAATCGAAACAATATTATGCACAGAAATTTCTCTTCTGATTATAATTGTTTATATTATAAACAAATTTAAAGCACAAATGCAGCAATCAGGCATTTTTCGATAGAAATATTCGATTTTTTCAATGTCAATTTTTTTTCACCTTGGAAATTTATGATAATTTTAGAAAAATTCATAATTTCTTGATTATCCTTATGATTTTTTAAACAAATTTAATAAATAATTCATTATTTGAGCGTTTGTCGAAAGAAAAATTCGGTTTTTTCAATGGCAGTCTTTTCAGTTGGGAACTTCATGACAATTTCAGCAAATTTCATAATTTTTTTTATCAATTTTATGATTGCTTCAAAACAAATTTAATAAACAAATGCGTTAGTGGGGCATCTGTCGACGGAACAATTCTTTTTTGCTTCGATATCAGACTTTTAAGTGGGATCTCCATAATAAATTCGGCAACATTCGTAATGAGTTGACACATTTTATGATTTTTAAAAACAAATTTAACAAACAAATGCATTTTTCGGGCATCTGTGGACAGAAAAATTCGTTTTCTTTGATTTCAGTCTTTTAAATTGGAAACTTCATGATGATTTTAGCGAAATTCATAATTGGTTGATAAATTTTATATTTTTTTAAAAACAAATTTAATTAACAAAAGCATTATTCGAGCATCTGTCGATGGAAAATTTATTTTTTTGATATCCTAATTAAAAATGTTGACATGCAAACAAACAAACAAACGCAAATTATAAATGTAACATTGAAACGTTAAATTTATCACTCTGAAATTGTGAAAATTTATTTTCAAATTGTTCACTATTGAAAATTGTACTGTTTATTTACATTTTAAAATTAAGTAGATTAAAAATGGAATATTTTATACTGAAATAATACTTAAAAAAGATTTTGAAATTGAATAAAGGCGTTCATTCAAGAAGCTATTAATTCGAACGTTTACAATGCTAACGTTAATATATGTTAATTGCATCATTTTGAACAGATACAGAATCGTATTGAAAATCAATCACTGTTACATTTTTAATACTCGCACTGCCGTTCAATTTACAAATTTACTTTCATTTCCCAATTTTTCCTGGTCGCGAGTCTAGCTCAATATAGAGAACAACTTTCATTTTTTTGAAATAGTAATTTCACGTAACTTACGGGACAATCATTTTATTCCTTGAAAGGTTTTCTATAAATCTGGAGTTTTTACGTCGGTATCTGTCTGTTTCTCCGGCGTCGTCGTTGTTGTTGTGGTTGTGTGTATATCGGATAACTTTCGTAAGAATAGCCGGATGAGATTGTGCTTAACACACAGATTATTTATTGTCAGAATTGTATGTCAAAATTATACTATTTTTTTTATAAACAATATCTTTCTTCAATAAAATTGTTGCAATAAAAGTGTTTCGAAGAGATTTTTTTTAATCTTTCGGGAAATAAAAGTAGTATTTATAGGTCGACAAAGGTTTGCTTTCTTTACAAAATTTGGCTTTCGTCTACATTTTTCCCGTTGTTTTTACTATAGTACAATTTACGTTTGTATTTTGGGCGAAGAAATCCGTTCTATTGTTTGACAAATATTCTTTATGAATCAATAATTTGCACAGAAAATTACCCTGAGTGACTTTTAATCCTAATTTTTTAAACGTAAAAAAACAGATTTCAATGTTTTCTATGAAAAACACAATCCCTAAGTGACAGAACGAAATCGGAAACAATAAGATTCAATTTATCCAGGAACAAGCTTTTTAAACAAAATGACCTTGAGCGAACCTTTATTATATATTTTTTAATTTTTACAAAAATCAGGCGTAATTTTTTAGAACAAAAAATAATTCGTGGGTGTGACAAATTATCAAAAAAGAAATAAAACTTGAAAAAGAACCTTCTTAAATAACTTTTTAAATTAAAACTTTGTTCAGTTCTTTCGAACACTCCTAATTTTTAATAGTCCTACTTTCCAATTTATCTGAAGTTATACGCTTTTAATCGTTTTAAAATAATGATTCAGGTATTAAAAGGCGTTCATTTCTAATCCTGCAATTTTATACGATTT
Source organism: Belonocnema kinseyi (assembly GCF_010883055.1). Lineage (NCBI taxonomy): Eukaryota > Metazoa > Arthropoda > Insecta > Hymenoptera > Cynipidae > Belonocnema > Belonocnema kinseyi. Next base: position 83,174,645 of record NC_046666.1, on the reverse strand, counting down.
TAATTTGTAACTAAATAATTTAAAATGTTTCAATATAAAATTATCGTACATTTTCAATTCAAAAATTCTGAGATATTTAAATAGTTTTAAATTTGAAATTATTTAATATACTGATTACCCAATTTGAAAATTCCCAAATAATAAAATTCTCTAAATAAAATTGTTTTTTATAATCAATATTAATATTTAAAATGTTAAAAATTATTGTTTGAATTTAAAATTAAAATTATTATACAAAAATTGTATAAACAAATTTTTTTTAAAGAAATACGTGTCTCCAACGGAACAAAATTTCTCCCCGAATTTTCTTCGAACCTGATAACATTTTCCAAAAAAACTCTACAGGATTGAAATCAGCATTAATTCTCAGTTTCTTTTTAATTTTTAAAAATTAATATTTCGATTTTTTGGAAGAACTTTTGTAATTTAAAAAGTACAATATACATTTTCAACCAAAATATCTTTTCCAGAAATATATTTTGTTTTAATTATTGATATTTTAAATTCAAACAATAATGTTTAAAAACTTTAAACATTAAAAAAGTTGTTAATTTGGTTTAAATATTTGAATTTTTCAATTTAAAAAAATATATTTGTCAAAGAAAAATGTTTTTAGTAATTGTTTATCTTGAAATTTCTTTCTATAATAGTTTTTTTTTAATTAAAAATTCTATTTTTCGAGAAAATTTTTGTTATAATTAAAAAAAAAGACTGTACAGTACAGAAAACCTGGCTCAAGCTTCAGATATAAAAAAATTGAATGATACATGTCAAACTTTTCTAACTCTTAAAAAATCTTTCTACTGCTTTACCGATATATTTGACGAAGGATGACAAAACAAGAACTCGATTTCGTAGTACGATGAGGGCAGCACCTGTATCAGGGATGAGCAGTTAGGCGTAACTGGAGGTTTTTTACGTAAAATACCTAAGTCAACTATTTTACGTAGAAAACAGGTAAAATACCTAATAAATTACGATAATTTTAAACGTATGGAAGTTATATACAAATAATTGAAATAATCCAAATGGAGTGCACTGTTTTAGTTTTGTAACATAATATACAAGAATGTTCTTTTAAGCGACTCCTGGAACTCAGTTATGTAAATAATTTTGAAATATTGTTACATTTGTTCATTTCAATATTTTGAATTGATATATGTTTTAATATATTTTTAGGAATATTGGTGATTTATTCTAACCGAAAAAGCCTTCGTAATTTGTAAATATTTATCACACTTATATCTGTGTTTTTATTATTATCATTACGAAATATTAATCAATTCAATATTTTATATCTGAAAACTTGGTCATATATTTTTATATTTAATTTTGGAAAAAAATGGTAACTAATAAAATATACACTGATAAAGCAACTCTATTATAATACACTTATGAATCTTTGTGATTTTGTTCACTTATTTCAAGGAATGTTTGCATTGGAAAAGAAGTTTTAGAGGTTGTATTTGTGGAGGGGAATGGGAATTGCAGAACGCAAAGTCTAATACACGCGTATTTACATCGTGTAAGAAACTGGGCATGTAAAATACCTAGTAATTTACCGTAAAAAACTACGTAAATTACCTAGGGTATTTTACTTACCCACCCCTGACCTATATAGAGCAGAAAATGTGATGTCCTATTAGGAATGGCAAAGATATTATAAACGTAGATGCGGTACGGGGCGTCAGAGTGGGGAATTATATC
>NC_046666.1:83171639-83172838 GCF_010883055.1 Belonocnema kinseyi | reverse complement strand
TAAGCGCGGCAGAGGGAGAAAGGAAAAAGGGTGCGAACGAAACACGAAAATGGGAATCTGGGGGGTAGATAAATTAAACGAGTTTAAACAAAAGATGGAAAATAGAGATGCTGGGAGAGTAAAGAGAGAATAAAAGAGTGTGTGAGAAAATGGAGAAGAGGGGAAATGGAGAAAGAGGAGTATAACAGGAGGAATAAAGAACATGAGAAGATGCTGGAAATAAAAAGACAGAGGGGAAAGGAAGAATATAAAGCAGAGGTAGAAAAAGCCATCAAAGAAGGTAGGGTGTGGGATCTGATAAATAGGGATAGAGGGGAAAGGAAGGGCGTTAACGAAGAAATAGAAATGGAGGAATGGACGGATTATTTTAAGGGTCTATTAGGGGGAGAGCAAAATAAGATCAAAGGGGAAAAGTGTAGGATAGTCCGAGGAGAAATGGAGGAAGGGAACGAGATAACAAGAAAGGAGGTGGATGAAGCAATAAATAGGTTAAAAAGAAACAAGGCGACGGGAGAAGATGGGATGGATCACAGAGGGATCACTCTCATGTCAGTCTGCTATAAAATATATGCAGAAATCTTAAGAAATAGGTTGGAGACTCAGGTAGAACAAAAAGAAAGTATCCCACATAATCAGACGGGCTTTAGAAAAGGAATGGGAACTATAGACAACATCTACGTACTTAACTATTTAGTTATCAGAAATTTGGGGAGAAAGCAAGGGAGATTAGTCGCTTTGTACGTAGATTTCAAAGGAGCGGTTGACTCAGTGAATAGAAAAGTACTATGACAGGCAATGAAAGAGAGGGGAGTAGAGGAAAAGTTGGTGGAGAGGAAAAGTTGGTGGAGAGGGTAAAGGAAATTTTTACTGAAACCAGGATAAGGGTGAAAATAGGAAAGAAAAAAGGGCAGGTTTTCTGGACAAGCCGAGGTCTAAGGCAAGGGTGCCCTTTGAGTCCGTTACTATTTAGTATCCTATTGGCAGACTTAGAGGAGAAGCTAAAGGAGAAAGGGAAAGGAGGAACGGCTTTGGGTAATAGCAAACTATACTCTCTAGCATACGCGGACGACGTAGTTCTATTAGCAGATGATGAGAATGGGATGAACCTAATGATGAGAATCTTCGAAGAGTATGTGGGAACAAAAGAGCTGACGGTGAACGTAGATAAAACAAAGGTGATGTGTTTCAGAAATAGAAAG
>NC_046666.1:83169242-83171539 GCF_010883055.1 Belonocnema kinseyi | reverse complement strand
TCGGAAAAATTCGTAGATGCTGATAATGCTATTTTCAAATCGCTAGTTGAAAAATTAAAAGTTGAAAAATTTCGTTACTTTGACATGCCTGTGGACAAAAGAAAGCTGGAGTAAGCTCACATACACTAAGCCTAAGGTACATGAATAGACCGAAAAGTAGCAGAAAAAATTAAGTCGGGTGGAGCCTGACCATACCTGAAAATGAAGCAAAGTTTGCCGATTACTGTTCTAAGGTTAGGCTGTTTTGGAACAAATTATCATATTTGGGCCACTGTTCGGGTCTTCGGGGCGTGGCGCGGTCAAGCAATTTCATTCAGCACCTAGAATCCCAAAACCTAATCCGCTTCAGGAGGACGACTGAAAATTCTACAAAAATAAAATATTCCAAATAGAAAATGTAGTAATTAGAAAATTACATTATCGGATATTTTGTTATTTCAGAAATTATATCACGTAAATTTTATATTGTGCTTCTTTTCAAATTCAGTAATATCATAAGCTGTATAGGAAGTTTTATTATTTAGGAATTTTTAAATTGGAGAATTTTAAATTGTCGTCAATTTTCTAATTCCTGGAATTCAAAAAAATTTTTAATTCACAAAAGTTCAAACTTTGCATTATTTTTCGAGTGTTTTGGTAGAAAAAAAACACTTTTTTTACGGAAATCTACGGAAAGATAAATTTATTAATAATCACTTCCATTTTAGTTATATTAAAAGTGTAGTTTCGAATATAATTTAATATCAAGAAAAGCCCGCTAAATGTAAAAGTATATCAGTCAAACAATAAATAAACAAAACTGCAAATTTTCATTATTTTTCGAGTGTTTTCTTAGAATAAAAAACACTTTTTTTTACTGAAATCCACGGAAAGATAAATTGATTTAAAATCACTTTTATTTTATTTATATTAAAACTGTAGTTTGGGATATATTTTTATTTCGAGAGAAGCCTGCCAAATATAAAAGTATATCAATCAACATTAAATAAACAAAAGTGCAAATTTTGCATTATTTTTCGAGTGTCTTGGTAGAAAAAAACCACTTTTTTACCGAAATCTACGGAAAGATAAATTTATTAATAATCACTTTAATTTTATTTATATTAAAAGTGTAATTTCGAATATAATGTAATTTCGAGAGATGCCCGCCAAATAAAAAATGTATATCAATCAACATTAAATAAACAAAAGTGCAAATTTTGCATTATTTTTCGAGTGTTTTTTTAGAAAAAAAAAACACTTTTTAACCGAAATCTACGGAAAGATAAATTGATTAATAATCACTTTTATTTGATTGATATTAAGAGTGTAGTTTGGAATATAATTTAATTTCGAGAGATGCCCGCCAAATAAAAAAAGTATATCAATCAACATTAAATAAACAAAAGTGGAAATTTTGCATTATTTTTCGAGTGTCTTGGTAGAAAAAAAAAACACTTTTTTACCGAAATCTACTGAAAGATAAATTTATTAATAATGTATGTATGTATTTAATCTCTCCCTTTTACGGGTTTGAGGGCCACCGCTCCATGTACATATATTTACAATTCCATCCTTAGTCTAACTTAACTACTACTTATATTCTACTCTTTCGCATTACGTTGGATAAACAATAGTAACAGTAGTGATATTAATTCCTAAAATGAGCGAGCCTCCAGGACTTCCGTTTCCTCTTATCATAAAAAATGCATTTTCCACGATATTGAAAACAATTTTCGTTTTTTACTGTCCCTTTTCAGGATCATCCGTTTGGCTCTGCCCTACTCCCTTGCTTTCCCTTACTTCATCCAATTTCTTTATCCACATCACTCCCTGTCCACTACCATCCAAGATCCATCTTACACACTCATCCACACTCAACTGTCCTCTTCCTCTCCTGTACATCTCTCTAATACATGTGCCCATGACTCCATTTCGTATCCACATACTCGGCATAAATTCTCCTCTTCATTCATCCAATATCTGCATGCTCTCACTCCTTCTCCCATTCTGAACCGTACAACCCTACTCCATTTTTCTTCCTTTTTTATTTTTTGCAGATATTCTGGTTCCTTCAACCCTTTGACCATCATATACCATCTATTGTACCTCGAATCTATAATCTTTGTCCATCTCTCTTCTCCTTGTTTAACCAATAGCTCTAACTCTATGTCCTGCCATTCCATAACCCCTTCTCGAATATTACACAACCTTCCCATTTTTCTCCTTTCTACCTCCCATTTTGAATTTCCCACATTACCTCTCGCTTCATTGTTCCGAATTTCACCGAAACATGCTTGTGCAATTTTACTTCCCTC
>NC_046666.1:83159266-83169142 GCF_010883055.1 Belonocnema kinseyi | reverse complement strand
GCGTCGTCGGCATCCTACCTTACCCAAAGCTCTGTGACGTTTCCCGCCTTTATTTCCTACCTCTTGCCCTCCTGACCAAGCAACTATTTTTTCACTCCTAACTTTCATTTTATTTATATTAAAAGTGTAATTCCGAATATAATGTAATTTCGAGAGATGCCCGCCAAATAAAAAAAGTATGTCAATCAACAGTAAATAAACAAAAGTGCAAATTTTGCATTATTTTCCAAGTGTTTTGGTAGAAAAAAAAACACTTTTTTACCGAAATCTACGGAATGATAAATTGATTAATAATCACTTTTATTTTATTTATATTAAAAGTGTAGTTTCGAATATAATTTAATTTCGAGAGAAGCCCGTCAAATATAAAAGTATGTCAATCAACATTAAATAAACAAAAGTGCAGAAAGAAAACCTTTCTGAAAGAATCTCACATTATTTGATCTGGAATAAATGGTGAAATTAGTATATTTTCCGCTGTATTAATTCAAAATACTTCAAAAACTTTGGAAATTCAGCAATATCTTTATTATAATTTTATATTTTCTCAAATAATGAGTCATAAGCAAGGGCTTCGTCTCGCTCTGAGGTATACGCAGGTATAAGTTCTCCAATATTACCGACATTGCAGTTTTCGCAAGGATAGTCTCAAGTCAAGAATAGATCAGTAGTGACCACTGCCGATAAAGCTGGGAACTAAAAAACCGGTTTTCCGCCGAATTTTCCCTGGTTTATTTTACTTTGTTTTCAGCAAAACCTTGTCTAAATAAATGAATAATTTAACCTTTTTTTATTGATATTATGTTTGTTATTAGTTTCCGCATGGCGGGCTTCTCCCATTTTTAACATCCAAAATTTTCGGAATTAGATAATCTAAGATTTTTTGATACAAATTTAAAAAAATGAAAAAAATTAATTTTGAAGAGAAGCCCGCAATAGATTTTGATTTACTTTTAACAATGCAAAAAACAAAATTGGAATTATTGCATTATTTTGCGAGTGGTTTTGCTGAAACTATTTGGAGGAAGTTACCGTTTCACCACAAGGTCGTACGATCAATGAGGAGTATTACCTTCAAGTTATGCGCCGTTTGCGAGAGGCGATACGCAAAAAACGTCCGGAACTTTGGAAAAACAATTCGTGGCTTTTGCATCACGATAATGCACCTGCTCATTCATCGTTGCTTGTGAAAGATTTTCTGACTAAAAACAGCACCACAGTCATGCCTCAGCTTCCATATTCACCGGATTTGGCCCCCAGTGACTTTTTTCTTTTCCCAAAACTGAAGAGATCCATGAAAGGACATCAATTTTCAACGATTGAGGAGATAAAAACTGCATCGCTGAAAGAACTCAAGGTTATACCACAAAATGATTATCAGAAGTGCTTCGATGATTGGAAAAAGCGTTGGCACAAGTGTATTATATCGGAGAGGGATTACTTTAAAAGGAGAACATAAATATTGAGGAATAAATAAATATTTTTTGAGAAACCATAAAGTCACCTTATTTTTTGAACACACCTCGTATATATAAGATAAGAAGATGGAGTTTAATATGTAAAATGTTTCCAATTTTTATTTTTTCGATTTTGGACAGGAAATTATAAATCAAATTATTTGATATATGATATACTTGTTCACTTATCAATGAATATTACATTTATCGTATTTTTATATCTCAGAAATATTATGCAAAAGTTTTAGGCATATCAAAAATGGCAATATTTGAAGGCCCATTGTGACCTTCAGATATACTTGTGTAACTTGACATTTTGAAGAGACATTCTTTAGACTATTGAGAACAGATTTCTAAAAAAAATTATAATAAGTATAATTTAAAATGAGAAAAGAGTAAGGAAAGCTGATGAAAATTGACACATTTAAGTTGAACACCGGCTAAAGGGACTGCAGCCTGCACACGCAGAAAAAAGAAATGTAATATTTACTTATCAAGATTTGTAAAGGGTTTCTTGTAACCGTAACATTATAAACTGCTCTTAATAAGAGGGTGAAAATGTCAAAATTACTTGGAATTTCGTAAATATCACAATGAAATTAAGGTTAATTCAACGGTTATCCTTCAGTAAAACAAACCTCTATTCCCTCGTATTACATACTGAACGACATGTAAAATCTACTGAACCGAGATTACAATAGTAGTGCAGTGGACATTACCGAAAGATCGGTACATGCTACCGATCCGATCGGTTTACTTAACTCGCCCCTAAAGTCGCAACGCAGCCTATCCGCGCGGAGCTCCGGGCGAATTCACGACGCAATGGGCAATGAATGGATTGCATCACCTAAAAAACATTCCTGTTTGAAATTTCTGTGACAGTCGTCACATTACTCCATATTCCCATTTTGCAAGGAAGGGGCTTTATAAAAATAATACAATTTTGGATGGCAAAACTTATTCACAGATCGCGTACACTTGATATTTTATTGGAGTAAGACGTGTTTTTGTTCCGTGACTGTTTCTGCTGACATATAGATATATATATATATATATATATATATATATAGTTGTGAATGCTACAACTTTTGTTGTGTGCCGCGATGGCATGGTTGCGTATTCAAAAGTCGTTCCCGAGGTAAAGAGGTAAAGAATTCATTGAAAAAGTGCTTATATGGAGTCAAATTTACTGAAAAATTCGTAAATATGTAGGATTTTAAAATGTGTTAATAATTGTACTTAATGCTTTCCTTCAACGTGCCACTGACTCTTAATTCAAATATTATAACAGGATAACTTTTGCTTGTCACTTAAACCTTAACCAATAAAGTTATCAAATGAAAATAGTAAAAATTGGCAGCAGACTGTAGCCTAACCTATTTGCCATATAATATATGAAACCGTAATATAAATTACTCATAGACTTTTATTTGTGGTATTTATTAAAATAGCCATGTTTTGCAAAGTTATAAATGTGAAAAAGTTTTAATTGGCAATTTAATATTGGTCAATGCAATACTTACTAAATACGTTAATGGTAAGTGTTTTTGTATACTGGTAAAAAGTCAATTTTGTTTAATATTGAATTTGAGAATTAAAAAAATATTGACGTGAATTACTTAGGGACTGGTGCTATCTACGGGTGGCGGTGTGTAGAAGGGTAGTGACTTTTTTCGCCGGACGCATTGTCTATATTTATGGCGAGCAACTAAGCCCGCACTACATCTACATTTATAATATCTCTGTACAATCAGTCTGTATTTTTCAAAACTCCAGGAACACATAAAAACTATATGTATAAACAGGCACCATTATTACCTAAAAGTTTTCGCCATCTTATATTTAATAGAGCATTCTCACTTGTGAGAACGGCATGTATTGCCGTAGTTTAAAAAATTATTTTTGTTTTTTCGAAGTGCAGAGTGAATGTTTGGGAAAATTGTCGGGAGATGTCAAGACACGATATATCCAAAAATTGGAAAAACACGAAAACTTTGATCCGTATGCTCTTAGAGATTTAAATTTGAGTAAAAATGTAAGCTTAGTGTCCTCGGTGAAAATAATGGATATAGTGTCATATTTTATTCAATCTCACAGTTTTTAAACTGCAAAACAAGTAAAAGTATATAAAAGTGTGCTATCCTATAAGTTTTATGAATTTGGTTTTGTGGTGAAAGTGAAGTGCAAGCAGTTCAATGATACTTTTCTGCTTCTGATTGAGACTAATGTAACAATATAGTATTTTTATTTTTAAGTTAATATTTTTAGTCACAACTTATTATTTTCTATGAGTATGGACATCAAATTAAGGAATATTCGTGTAAAGTATTGTATTAATTTCAATTTAAGTTATCAAATGCTATTGCCAATTTAAACAATCTCTTCCTTATACTAACAAATTTTTCATTTTACCTGGCCAAGAAGATTAATTTTCCAGCAAAAAAGACTACTTTTTCAACAAAATACACGAATTTTTAACCAAAAATATACAATCTGAGCCCAAAGTGCAATAGTTATATGTACAGTTAGATATTAAATTTTCACAAAAAAACCCAGTGGGCACAAAATTTGGTGACGTCTTTACGACATTTTTACGACAACTTTACGACATCCTATGTCCATGTTGTTTCGGTGTCTTTGTGATATCGTAAAGACATCGTCAGATTATGGGACTTATTTGCGATATCGTAAAGACACCTTAACGACTTGGACATAGGATGTCGTAAAGTTGTCGTAACGATTTCGTAAAGACGTCGCCAAACTTTGTGCCCAGTGGGAACAATCCTAATAAAATAGTTGCATTTTTGACCAAGGAAATTACTGTATAAACAATTTGAATCTTGAGTTAATTAAAAGGATTTTTAAGCTGGCGAGCAGTGCTGCCAGATCGAGCTACAAATTTACCACCACCACACGATGCACCAGCACCAGCAGCACGATGATTGCTGATCTAAAAGCTTCGGCAACCTTCGGTAGTCTTCTATTTGTATCTCGATCCCCATTTAAAAGAATTTGAAGAAATTGAAGATTTTAATGTTTCGCAGGATTCTTAATTTCATGCATGCGTCTATTTTGAGGCTATATTTTTCAGGTGTATATAATATGAATATTATTAGTTCGGTTTTGATTCCTCTAGAATCAAACCCAAGGGACTATGACAAAGCCACCGAACGCCTCCTCGGGTTGCGGATAGAGGGTCCCTGTACCAAGGGTTTCTGCTGAATATGGTCTAGAATGGTGACTCTGGGATACCGGGTGACCTCTCAGATTACGCAGCATTATCCTTGCATGTGGGGCTCTGCGAGGATGGACGAACCCCTTTCCCTAACTTCTCGTGGGAACAGCAATGGCAACACCAAACATAGTTGTAGTAGGTGCAGTTCAAGAACGCGCAGGTCTCCCGATAATGGATCGGCCAACGATGTAGACCACTCTAGAGCTGGGGGAGCCAATGAAGACGGATTCAATGCGATGGATCAACAGAATCTCGGAACCTTCATGTGAACTGAGTGACTAAATCGCAAGTTGTTAAAGTGCTACGATGAGAGTGTGGCCCAACTGCGGGCAGGCATCCGATAGAGGAAGGATGTTTTATGACCCGGAGAAACATCAACACCCAGCGGTTTCTCTCAAACCTAACATCTGGCTGAAATGGATGACGAGCTTCGTGAACATTTTTCCGAAGAATCCGACCTCTGGACTATCAATTGTTGTGTGTATAATACAGCGAGAACTTTGGCTAATGCGAACCGTAAAACAAAACCAACGGTTGATCATAAGACCAAAAGACGAATGCATCAACTCGCCATAAAGATAGGCTGAGCAAGACAGTACGCGTCCCGTATTCAGTGTGTGATTGACTATATCACATCTGGCAGGAATTTTACCGCCAATGTTCGAAAGTTCGCGGCCGAACTCCGGACCCGTTATGACACATTTAACAAGTCAAAGCTGCTGACCATCAGGTAGCATATTGTTGAGAGAATACGGATACTATCTGACGCTGAGAGAAGTCTAGAGCGGAGAGAGAGGCTGGTCAGAGAAAATCAACAGTTTCACTCTAACCCATCTCGACTCTTCAAAGACCCTCCAGTTACTATCGACCACCCGCCCAAACCAGATGTCGAAGCATTTTGGAGAGAAGTCTACGAAGTGCAGCATAGACTAGACGAAGACTCAGCCAACATACACAGCTTCAAGGAGGTGTGTGTTGCCCTCATAACATCTGATGAAGAATGCGCACCCATCACTACCGAGGAGGTGAAAAAAGTATTAAGAGGGATGAAGAACTATTCCGCTCCGGGACTAAATGGTATCAAGACCTTTTGGTGGAAGACGTTTCCCTCAACACATCAACATTTGGCCCGTATTTTCACCTCATATTTAAAGTCGGAAGAGCCCATTCCGGAGTGGTTGGTGGAAGATCGCACAATACTCCTACCGAAAATATGCAACTTATCCGACCCGAAGAATTAAAGGCCAATCGCTTGTCTAAACACACTGTATAAGATATTCACAGCTATCCTAAATGATAGGATTGTTCGGGCAATTGAACCTTTGTGGCACTGGCGACTTTTGTTTTTTTGAAGATAATTTTTTCAAGATTTTTCATTCTTGGCTTCGTTATAAAAAGAAAATGTTTGCCGCAATGATACCAGAAGTTCAAGCTGATACCAAAAACTGTAGAAATGCGAAAATCAACTAGTGATTGCATGCATTAAAAAAAGTAAAACTTAAAAATCAGAAGATTGTGCTTTTAAAAAATGGAAAAATGTCAGAATTATTTAACTATATATTATTTTTATTGATTCTTCCATGAAAATTTGTTAAGGCACCAAGCACCGGGAATTATTTTAGACCGGTAGGTGATAGTGCATTTTTCCTTTGACCAGGTATTTTATAAGTTTTGAGAAGGAAAATCTATCCAATCACTTAAAATGTCAAGAATTTTATATCACAATATATATACAGGGTGGACACGCTGGGGCTTACATACATGGCGAATCGAATGCTACCCGAATTGCACAATAGCAGGGGAGAAGTCATCATACAGGGGTATTTTCATTTTTCGCGCCTTTAAAGTTGCATTTGGATCGGCCGTTCGGTCAAGTCCGTGCATCTTCGGATTAAGTTTATCACAGTTTCCATGGTTGCGTTCGAAACTTCAAGTGGATACAAGTGCTGAGTGATAAATACTATAAAATAGTAATAATATTCATAACCTCGAAAAAATGACAGATCGGCCCGGCATGTTTATTATACTTTCGATTGATTATTCTTTACCAAAGAAATGTTTGGTGGTTTGGTATGTTTATCACTGCCAGTGTCGGCAGCGATAATTTAAATAATAACTACTTATTCTCAATTGAACAATCATTACTTATGAATCATTTTAATAAGTTAAACATTTTTTCTTGATTAAAAATTTGATTACCATTGTTTTTTAAGCAGATCGATCCTAGAAGAAATACACCAAAGGAAATGCAGATAGAATTGGTGCATTTTAATCAGCATTGTTGAAAAATCGTTATCTCTGGACCTTATCCCAAGACTGGGGATTGATCAGCCTAAAATTAATTATCTGAGTCATTTGAATGTTATAGGCGTATAAAAAAGATATCTCGAAGCTTTTTATCTTTCCTGAATTTTAATTGATACAATTTTTAGGGATGTTTTTTATTTTAGAAAATGTTTTCTCTGGACCTCATCTCAAAATTTGGCTTGATCAACCAAAGAAATAAATTTTGAGATGAGGCCCAGAGAAAACATTTTCTAAAATAAAAAGCATCCCTGAAAATTGTATAATTGTATAAATTGTATAAAATCGATCTGTGTAAAAAACAATGGTAATCAAATTTTAAATTCAGAAAAAATGTTTAAATTATTAAAATGATTAATAAATAATGATTGTTCAATTGACAATGAGTAATTATTATTTAAATTATCGCTGCCGACACAGTCAGTGATAAACATACAAAACCACCAAACATTTCTTTGGTGAAGAATAATCAATCGAAAGTATAATAAACATGCCGGGCCGACTGGAAGCGCAGATAATTATTACTATTTTATAGTATTTGTCACTCAGCCGACATTCCATAATGTTATTGGCACAGAAAAAAATTGAAGTTTACTTCTCAGTTCACATGTCACATTTCATTATTAATTAAACACTTTTATTATTTGTAATTACTATGTAACATAACCTATATTGTTCTGATACTTGTATCCATTTGAAGTTTCGAACGCAACCATGGAAACTATGATAAACTTGATCCGAAGATGCACGGATTTGACCGAATGGCCGATCCGAATGCAGCTTTAAAGGCGCGAAATAAGAAAATACCCCTGTATAATGGCTTCTCCTCGGCTGTTGCGCAATTCGGGTAGCATTCGATTCGCCGTGTATGTAAGCCCCAGCGTGTCCAGCCTGTATATATATATATATATATATATATAATACAATTTAAAATAAGTTTGATTTCAACCTTTTTTTTTAAATTCTAAGCGTAATTTTTAACTTTGTCAATCATGAAATCATTAAGTTTACAATATTTAATTCTAAAATCTTTTACCATAAAAATTTTGCATTTCAGGTTTTCATTTTTTAGGGTACATTTTCCATTTAAAGAATTTTAAAGTGAAGTATTGAAGGCTTACTTAATAAAAGATTAAAAGCTTTTGCGATTCAAATTTGTTAGCAAAAAACGTTTTAAGTTGATCAACTGTAAATATAAATTCATTAATGATTTTTAAAATTGAACTGTAGTTTGTGTATTCGAAATTGAACAATAATTAAATGATTTTATGGGGCGATTCTAAATCAGTTAAAATTAAACAATTTACCGATTTTCACATTAAAAATTGAACTACTTCAATTCAAAAGCCTTAGTAGTTAATCAAACATAAACTTCTGACGGTAACTTTATAAACATTCTGTCGTTGCAGTTTTTAATTAAGAAAAAGAGCAATTTTTTTAATAGTCAGCAATGTTTGAGTGTTTATTTAAAATGGAATATTAAAAACTAAACAATTCGAAACTAAATTCTTTGAAACAGAAAGCCTTGAATCGTTAAAATTTCAGAGAGCTAAACTCAAACTTAGAACGTCACAACGTTAATTTTATTGCTCTGTTCCAAAAAATGTTATTTATAAGTGCAAATGCTGAATTTTGATTTGTGAATAACAGATAAAAATGTATTCATTTAGAAAAAATTCGAGTAAGTTGAGGAAATACTTCTAATTTTTTATTAAAATTGTGAACCTTTTAAGGGTTATGAAAGGTTTTAATATAGTAAAAAAATTGTCTTAGGATTCCTGGTAAAATTTAAAATGATTTTTTTATTTCGAAAAATTAATTTCAGCAGAATATTTAAGAATATTTCAAAACAATAGCAAATTTTGATAAATAAATGACAATTGAATATTTATGAATTTGAAAAAATAGGAATAAGCTTAAGAATTATTTAGAAGTTTCGAACAAGTTAAAAAATAAGTTGAAACTTTAAAGGATGTCAAAAAATTTTTAACAAAATTTAGATTTTCTAAGATTTCAAACAAAAAATTTAGAAGCTTTTCAAGCATTTTGAAAGGTTTCAAAATAGAGAAAAAAATTATTTAGATTCCTTACAAAATTGACAATAACTTTTTATTTTGAAAAATGAAATTCAAGAGAATATTTAAAAAGATTTTTAAAATTTCCCAAAACTGTAAAAATAATAATGTAAATATTCTAAAACATTTAAAAGAAAATGTCGATTTTTAAAGATTTTAATACAAAATTTGGCAGGTTTTTAGGCATTTTAAAAGATTTCGAGATCATGATTTTTGTTTGTACCTGGAAATATTTAATGTGATTTTTTAGTAAGAAAATGTACTTTTATAAAATGTTTTAAAAGATTTAAAATAAAAAAAATTTCTGTGTATAAATAAAAATGGAACAATTATTCATTTGCGACGACTCAAAATTAAAATAATTGAACTTCTAATTTAAAAAGTGTTCAATAAAAAATTGTAATCTTTCAGTTTTTTAATGTTTTTAACATTGAAAATGATAGCGCGAATTTGTAAATAATACAAGTTTGGATTGGTTAAAACGATTTTATTATAAAAATAATTTTTTAAGAACAAAAAAAAATCTGCCTCAGCCCGGATTTGATCCGGGCGAAGAATAACTTTAAAATTATTCTTAACCTCCCCCTTAAGAGTGGAGGGTAAAGGGTAATTAATAAGTGCCCCTCCCCCACAGCCCTTCTCTGGATGCGCGCCTGCGATATCCTGGATTGATTACCGGAAAGTTTTTAATTCAACCTCCCATAGACTTACTAGGCAGTCTGATAAGTCCCTGAAAAATGAAACACGGAGACGTTTTTTTGGCCAAAGTCGGTTTTATTTTTCAACATACTCTCCTTTTAGGTCG
>NC_046666.1:83145958-83159166 GCF_010883055.1 Belonocnema kinseyi | reverse complement strand
GTCTTGGTCTCGGATATCGTTTTCTTGCGAAGATAGTAGTGTTTGATCAAAACTCGAAACTCAGATTTTTCCATATTAAAAAAACTCGGAGGTTAGTCGCTTATCAGTGCTGTAACTTGTAAATGCGTAAATATAAATGGCTGAAGTTTTGACAGGCGTTATTTGAAGGATCAAGCTCGACGAAAATGGTTCACATTAGTGAATACTAATGCCATCTCTTAGAATTTTCAGGTACTTATCAGACTGCCTAGTATCATCTGTTTTTTGAAAAGCTAAAAGGTTCATCCGCAAATCGTGAGGTGCGTAAAGAGATTGATGCCCCTTTGGAAAACCCGATTTACTATCTCATCGGGACAAAATCGTGTGACAACCCTGGCGGACCGAAGGAACTGAATGGAGCCTCTACAAAGTACCCGAAAGATCCCATTGGGTCCCTATTCGGTTCCTTTTTAAAATACTCGAAAAAACGGCAAAATCAACTTTTAAATTGTTGAAATTCGGATTCTACGTTAAAATTCACTGTAGAAGGTCACGGAATAATCGTGATAGTTTTTTTTGCAACGGTAAAAAGTTAAATAAAATATAACACGTATAACGCCTCTTGACTGCTACACTTCAAACGCTTCGCCTGTAAGTAGCAGTCAACAGGCGTTATACGTCTTATTTTTTTTATAACTTTTTACCGTTGCAAAAAAAAACTATTGCGATTATTCCGTGACCTTCTAGAGGGAATTTTCACGTAGAATCCAAATTGTAACAATTTAAATGTTGATTTTGCTGTTTTTTTTTAATTTTTTAAAAAAAGAAACCGAATGGGGACCCAATGGGGTCTTTACGGGTACTTTGTAGAGGCTCCATTCGGTTCCTTCGGTCCGTCAGGGAACTAACGAGGTCACCTTTCAGAGAGGTGTCCTTCAAGGCGACACCATGAGCCCACTTCTCTTTTGCGTCACATTATTGCCACTATCTCTAGCCCTTCACCATTCCTACAGTTACTTTTGCGGCAAATTTGCATATTGAAAGTACAAGGTCACTCATGCATTTTACATGGACGATCTTAAGATCTATTCTAATAACAAAGAGCAACTACATCTAGCTCTAGGGATTGTCGAACGATATACTAAGGAAATAGGAATGGAATTTGGGTTAAACAAATGCGCCAAGGTTTAGTTAAAGCGAGGAAAACTTAATGGCATCCCTGAAGACCCTGAGCTCGTCGATCAAAGCGCTATCGGACTCCTTTGCGCTGGAAAGGCTTATACATACCTGGGCGTGCCACAGAGCCACATTCAAGATGTGACATCCAGAAAGGATACTTTCCGAAGTATATATAAACGTCTCATCCGGCAGATTTGGTCTTCCGTACTGTGGGCGAGGAAAAAAAGTATCTGTAACGAACATGCTTGCCGTCCCGGTAGTACTCTATTCATTTGGAGTGGTTTCATGGACGAAGAACGAGCTCAGATCCCTCGATATCGGGACACGAAAGGTTATGCATATGAGCAAAAGCATGCATCTCAAGTCTTCTGTTCGGCGACTCTACATCTCACGCCGTCAAGGTGGTCGCGGAATGTTGAATGTTTATTATTGTTATTATTATTCTGGGTTATTGATTATTATCTGGGTTATGGATTATTCTGGGTACAGCACATAGAGCCGTAAATGGAAGAGAACCTCTTTTAAAAATGGTCAGGAAGCACGAAGGAGTGGGCAAAGGAGCGTTTCTGTACAAAGCAGCGGAGGAGGCTGCTGAAACAGTCGGACCAGTGGCCGACTGCCCTACCGAAAAGAATCTTTGAGTATATACTAAAAATTCTTTAGGTCAAAGAAGCTCAGAGAAATTCTCCGCAGGCACTCAGGTAGATATTTTTAAAGGTCCTGGAAACTCGTTTAAATGGTCTGACGGCTTTAAAATATCCTTTCCGAAATTGAAATAAGAATACGATCATAAATAACAAGCAGAGAGGCTATCTCAATAGAGTAGCCGACACTCAAGTGTCCTTTGTTAAGCTTTCGGATTAAAATTTAGAAGTAGATTTTTTCTAATTTCATAGTTAACAGCCTAAAACATAATAATTCGGAATCTGCGGGTTTCGATGGCTTCAGATGTCTAACTTTTTTTTTTAATGCTTAAAATTGGAATGAATAGAACGTTTCTCGTAAATGGAATGAGATACGCCAAAAAGACAACATTTTTGAATTCAACTAGAAAATTGTATATCAGTATATAAGTTATAATTATAAATAAGTATAATGAGAAAATTTATCAATTAAAAAAAAGTGTTAATAATTTGAAGAGAAATTTAAAAAGGGAGAGCGGATTAGCCACGACTAACTACTGTAAATAACTCTGCCCGCCCGGTACGTGATGAATACAAAAGGAACATTATATTACCGTCGCACCACTCTGAAAAGGACCACTAAAAGGATCTTGAAAAGGACACAAATCTCTCAAACTATCTCCGAGACTATTTTGTTTCAAATCGACTTTGTTTATAGATTCAAATGGGCCAGGTTATTTCGCTAAAGAAAACTCAGAGATTTCTTTGGGCAGAGTGGCGTGGAGGCGCCCCCTAAGCCATGCCAAGGCGCCTTTAAAAGGTTTTATTGTTTTAACAAATAAATACACTACCGGCGAAAAGTTTGGGTTCACTTAGAAAAATCGTTTTTTTTTTGTATTTATCGCTTTAATTTTACCGGAGCTAAAATAATGTCTCTTTGAAAGCTTGATTGTTTTCGAAATTATGTCTAAAATAAGCCCAGGGTGAAGTATATTTGTCTAGTTTTTAAGTAGATATTGCAAAAATAGTGTAAATTTCAATGTTTCCTTAAGTTTTCAATAACTTCCGAAATAGTCAAAGTTTTTCAATGTTCTTGGGCTCATATTGAATTTTTTTTTCACCGAATCACAACAGCTAACGAGTATGAATCGTAAAAAATTTCTTTTCGAATTGCAAGAACTTGAAGTTGTAATAAAAAGTTGGAGAAATTTGAAAACATCTTATCTGTTGGAAAATCAGAAAAAAAGTTAAATAAATATATATTTTGAGGAAATTACATAGAACATTCATGATTATATGTTTCATATATTTTACAAAAATATCTTTGTTATTAAAAATAATATTTCAACTTTTCCAACTTTTTGTTACAAATTCAAGTTCTTGCAATTCGTAAAAATATTTTTTACGATTAATACTCGTAAGCTGTTATGATACGATGAAAAAAGCTTCAAAATGAGCGCAAGAACATTGAAAAATGAGACATTTTTTTAGCTCCGGTATAATTAAAGCGATAAATACAGAAAAAAAAACGATTTTTCTAAGTGAACGCAAACTTTTGACCGGTAGTGTATATGTTCGATTGCAACGGAAAAAGTGAAAGAAATTTCCAATAATATCTGCGATTTACACTTCTACTCCTATAAGTAATACAAGTAAAGTTCAAGGTGTCCTTCGATTTCTTTTCACCCATATTATTCCTTAAGAAATTCCCAAGGCATGTTTTGGATTCTATTAAGGCCATGTGATGAGTGGGTCACGTGACCAGATTCATACCTTACCGCCACTTTTTTTATTTCCCGACTTATTATCAAACGATACGCCACATTCAGTTGAAAATTTTGGATACTGAATAAAAAGCTCTAAGAATGGTGGGTCTGGTCCTAAATTTGTATAATTATGAGAAAAGTTTTTTGTTGTGAATATTTTTTTTTGCTTTTTTCATAATTATAAAAATTTATGACCACAGCCACCTTGCTAAGTGATTCTTATTTATTATCCCAAATTTTCAACTCAATGTGGCGTTTCGTGTGATAATAAGTTAGGAAATAACAAAAGTGGCGGTAAGGTAGGAATTTGGTCACGTCAACCACTCGTCGCATGGCTCAAAGAAAATATTTTTAAAATGAATAATAAATTATTCATATTGAAACGGTAAAAGTGAAAGGAACATTCTTGTCATCAACTACATTACGGAATGTTAAATTCATTAGTTTCCGATGCAATCCAAAATATATTTATTGATTAAAGATGTATTGGACCTAAATGTCTTTTGCATGGGCGCCCGCTAATATATTGATTTTTTACATTTGTTAACTTTCGATGGCGCCTATACGTACCTTGAGGTAGTTTCCAGATCAACTTATTTATGTAAAAAGTATGACTCCATTTTCGGTTACAAATATGAAAGGGTGCAACTCATTTAATTTATTACAAAATCTTAACTAATTATTGGCTGCGTTTAATTATTTTAGTAATTGTTAAGGTTAAATTTAGTTTTTATATTAAAATGACTACTTATTAGTCGAAATTCACTCTAAAACAAGTTATTAGTTTACATTTCAAGAGTTCTGATCAAAGGATGTATTTCATTATTTTGGAAATTGTAAAATATAACTATATTTTTCTATACTTTACTCTAGTAATTGTTATTTCATTAAAATTTTAGCATTTTTCATAATTTTTAATGTTGTTATTATGAATTACTTATTTAAATGAAGACTTCAATCTTCGCGGCAAAAATACTTGAAAGCTTGTAGTCGACGGTGTGACAAGTTTTCATTCTTGAAAAATAATAAGAAACATAAAAAAATTTAACAATTGATGAACTCTTAGACGAAAAACAAACTGCCCGCTGCGCGGACACATTCTTATCGCTTTCAAGTTGCGGCGCGTCTAGAGCGCGCGACTTTTGGTTCTTGCGCTTCCATTTCGATAATGTATTTACTTCACGCTGCATTCTCGGTCTTTGTACTTCCCACATTTGTGCACAAGCTCTGTAAAATTAAAGGTCTAAGCATGGAGAAAACTGTAATTTTCGAAATACTATATAAATAAGTTTTAAAAAATTCTTGTCATATTTTAGAATTGTAGCGAAATTTCAAACATTATTTTAAAAAATATAATTTTTACAAAAATAGTGAATTGAAGGTTTGAATAGTTCACTGTATAAATTTATGCTACATGTATTTTTAAATCCTAAAATATTTTATTATTTTTTCGCATAATTAAGGTACAACTGAAGTAATATTTACACTTCTCTGTAGTGTCGAATTGACGATTTACATTTAATTCCGAGGAAAAATGTACGTTTTTCACTAATCATTTAATTATTTATCAAAATTATATTGAAATTCTGTTTTTTGTTTGTTTTTGTTTCTTAATTATTTGAAACGTATAATCTTTTTCCTTATAATTTTTTTAATTACAAAAAACAGTAACTAGACTTTGCCTTGCAAATTAAAATTTAATTTTAAAAGTTTGAGGGCAGTTAACCACTTGCAATTCTTATGCTCATCAGAATTCACAACTTCAAAGAAATCCAAACAGTTTATAAAAATAATTCAAAGAATCGAAGAATCCAAAAAAATTCTAAAGAAATATAAGGCGTTTAGGGGTGCATCTCAGCAACTAAGGCTATTACAAAAAAAATGGAAAAGGAAAGAATTCCAAAGAATTAAAATAATTTAATAATTTTTTGCGAGCCGGGAATGACCGGAAATTTGTTTCCTTGATTAAAACGGTCACTTGGATTTCTTAGTATTTAAAAAATTATTATATTCATTGGTGTTTTCCTGTAAAAATAGTTATACTTTTTCGTACTCGTAAGAAAATTCCCACCAAGGATTGAAAAAATTTTTGGTTTTATTTATTTCTTCAAGTGAATTTTTTTGAAGTTTGCAATAACAAAGAAAAACTATCCAATTTGGGGTTTTAAGGGTTTAAAAATCGCGATTTATTTTTTTTCATAAATAGATTGGAAATCATTTTCACATTTTACACATCAGCTGGTTTTTAGGTATATTATATTGATGATGTGTACAATGTGAAAATTATTTCGAAACTATTTATGAAAATAATAAATCACGATTTTAAACACTTAAAACCCCTAATTGGATAGTTTTTCTTTGCTATTGCAAACTTTAAAAAAATTCGCTTGAAGAAATAAATAAAATCAACAATTTTTTCAGTATATATATATATATATATACGCTATGCGTTACAGCTAATAAAATCCCTCCTATCAGCTATTATTAAAAACGCACTTTCGATTGTTTTGAATGCAATATAAAACGCTTTAAATTCTTAAATCTTGCAGGAATATGATTTTAAAAAAACTAGTTTCAAGAAAATTAATTTTCGACCAAAAAGATGAATTTTCAACGTAGCAAAAGAATGTTCTACCAAATAATTAAATTTTAAACTTATAAAGTATAAATTTCTAACAAAAATGTAAAATTTCAAATTTTCAAATAAAAAATTAATTTTTAACAAAACCCAAAATGAAAAGAAAATTGTTACATGTTAAATAAAAGATTAATTTGCAACTAAATCGAGGAATTAAATTTTCAACAAAAGAGTCAACCCCTAAGATCAAGGGGAGTCCAAAAATATGAATCTTTAATGATAAAGTTCAACTTTCAACCAAGTCGCTTAATTTTCAATTGAAGAAGATAAATTGCGAAGAAAATAGTTAAATTTTTAACCACAGAAATGAATTTTCCAGCATTGTATTAATGATCTACCAAAATAAGATGAGCTTTCAACAAAATATATTATTTTTCAACAAACTTTTTTAATTTTAAACGCGGGAGGATCAATTTTAAACCAGAAAATATGAATTTTTAATAAAAATATCAATTTAAATAAAAAATGAAATGTTCACCTTGTTAGTTAAAAAAAATTAAGTCTTATCAAAAAAACGAATTTTCAACGAAATAGTTATATTTTTAAGAAAAGAGTTCAGCCTAAAAATGACTTTATCCGTAGAAGATTAATTTTATAAAAATAGAATAGTTAAATTTTCGACCAAAGAGGTGAATCTAAAACCAAAAGAATAATTTTTTTACAAAGTAGTTCAACTTTTAACCAAGCTTCTGAATTCCTAACGAATTAAGATGACTTATGAACAAAGTAGTTGCATTTTTTACAGAGTAATAAAATTTGCAACTGAATACTAGAATTTTTAACCAAACGAGTTGAATTCCGAACCACAAATATAATAGTAGACTTTCTTCAAAAAAGGATTTAAGCAAAAAACGAGAAAAGGGGGTTTCTTAAAAACAGAGAAAAAAAGAACAATTTTTTAATAGTGAATAATAAGGAAACATACTAAATGTTACCTAAGTTCGTAAATTTTCTTTCACTGACCCCCAACCCCTGTTTGAACCATAGTTTTTAGCATGACCTCCCCCCCCCCCATGTAATTGGTAATGCAGTTTACTGACGACCCCTTAAAGTTTCGATTTTTGTATTTAATGAAATTATCCTTATAATGTATAGTTTAAACTTTGTTTAGCATAAAAATACACAACGAGAAATCGACAAGACTCAGAAAATGAAATTACAACAATTAAAAGAATGACAGAGAACAAGTATATTGAGACTATACTTAATAAACTTTATTTTCAAATTTATTTATATTGTATAAAATATCAATATCTCAGAGAAAAGTAACAGTGTTTTACTTTGAAGAATTCAAATGATTTAGAAACTGAAATTAATAACAAAAATTAAAGGGCCTCTAATTTTTCTCATTCTCATCATTTATGATTGAGAAAGGATAAGAAAAGAAAGGTCCGTCAAGTCCGAAAAGAAAGGGCGAGTTCGTTAACAACTATTTTTGGATAAAAATATAAATTTTGGGACCATTTTTTATGCTTAAAATTTTTATTTACGGCTATTAATAGTACTCAGAACAATTTACCCTGATGACTTTTTTCTATACAAAAAAAATGTTCAGAGTTATAGCATTTTCAAAATTTTAAATATCAATCGAAAATCAAAATTATAAGCCAAACAACGTACGATATGAAAAAAAGTAAAGAAAAACATTGCTTTTTAAAAGCCCTACAAGATTATCATACAAACTTTTTGGATTTTTATATACAATTGAAAATTCTAATTTTTATTGCACAAAAAATAATAAGATATATAAAATCCAATTTTGTGGTCAAACTATGCAGGATACAAAAGAAGATGAATCAACAAAAATTTGTGATCTCAAAAAAGATCTACAAATTCGTTAATAATCACTTCTTGATAGGAGGCGTACGTTTTGTTTTAATCGCGAAAAATAACATTGAAAATATAAAAAAAAACTTTGTGAAAAAATGATACAAGTTACGAAAAAAAATAATTTAACAAAAATTATTTACCTGAAAAAGAGCTACAAATTTGTTATGAATTACTTTTTGACATGACATGCACTTTTGGTTTTTATCATAAAAATGGCATTAAAAATAAAAATGACAAATTTGTGGAAAAACAACAAAAGGTACAAAAACAAATTGATAGAAAAAAGCAATTTGCCCAAAAAAGTGATACAAATTTGTATTCATTTATTACATTCTTATTATTTATGATGGAGAAAGTATTAGAATTGCCCGAAATTTGACACCACATAATTCAAATTTTGAACTAAATGATGCAAAATACGACAAAGTCTCAAAGAGAAATGATAGGTTTTGAAAAATCCTACAAAATTTCTTTAAACCACTTTTCAATCGGACTCGTAATTTTGTTTTATAGTAAGTAATATATGCAGATAATCGAAAATTCTAATATTACGCTAATAGACGCAAGATACGTATAAAATCTAAAAGAAGACTTGTAGGATATTTTGCTTTAGACGCGTATAAAAAATAATATGAAAACCAAAATCCTATTATTAGCATAACAACGCGAGATAGAGAAAAATGTCTAAGAAAAGGATTGTATTTTTTAAGTTTATTTTAAGGTGGTTCAGAAAATATAAATTTACAACTGTTTGTCAAAAAACGAGTGCCCAGCGCGAGTTTCACGATAATATTGTGTACCTCAAAGCCTACAGACCTTTGAGAAACTTAATCTTTAACTATGCTTATTTAAGCAAAAAAATCAGAATATGAACACGCATATTAATACTGCGATCTAAAGAGATGCTTTTGATAAAGTTTCATTCAAGCATTCTAAATGCAAAGAATAAATATCTGAGCGCGAATCGCGGGAATCAAAAGACGTGCGCCCCAGGCGCGCCCAAACTTGCGAGCCACGCGAACAGCGCATGGTGAGAATGTGCCCGCGACAATAAACAGTTCATTTACGGATTATTTTATTACAAAATAACAATTAAGAGATAAATGTTTTTGAAACTTTCAATAATTTCTTACCTTTTAGTTTAAATTGAGAAATATAAGGCAAAATATTTATATATTCTGATCAACCACTCGAGTAAAATTCAAAAATACATTTTTTCAATTTTTAAACTATTAAGGTCTCAATTTAAAAAATCGGGACATAATTTTCATACATAGTAAGATACATAAATTTCTATAAAATATTATATAAAAAAAGTAAAATAAAAAATAATTTTATTATATAATTTTATCGTTTCATTATAATTTATTTAATTCATAATTAAATACACAAACATGGAAATTTACGAATTATTTTTTACTTAAATTAATAATCGTGAGGGAGGTGATATTCCTACAAAATTTAACTCTACATTTAAAAACTCCAAATCGCTAATTATACATGCGAAAACGCTGTACGATCATATTTATTTTAAAAATTAATTATTTTAAATTTCAACTCAATATGTTTATCAATTAAAACTGTTAATGTCTTCAAACGTATATTTTCATTTAGTAGAATTTCTACCGCCTCTTTTTCAAAACAACAAAATAATATTATTCATAGACAGTAAATTTTAATTGCAAAATGACTAATTTTTTCCATAAAAGATGTATAGCAGTTAAAAATATTTATTACGATACAATTACATCTAAATTCAATTTAAAATTAAATCTTATGTATCTACATATTTTCTTGATGTAAAATTGATTCAAATAATTGATTCATTAATTGAAAATAATTAATCAAAATTCTCAATATAAAATTTGTATTTTATATTTTGAAGTATTTAGTATTTACCGACTTAGAATCTGCTATTTGATGGACTTGTTCGACGGGTGACGATTGCAGGGGCAAAATAGTTGGTTGGTGCGATTTTCGGTATGAGAGACATGGGGGGATTGGGCAATTTTCGCCGGGAGCGCCGTCTACAATTAGTTCCTCGAACTATACACGTGCCGCATCTAGGCTTATAATATCTTTGAGAATGACCTGCATCCAAAGGCACAACGCGGCCCTAAGAGTGCTTTATTACCATATCTGTCACTCTTAAGGCATTAACCTTAATATCGCTCCTCTAAATGCTCCTGGGAAAATAGTCAATTGTCGAGAATGAGAAGTGCCGCATATACTGGAACTTTATATTCTTGACAATTGTTTCTGCTGCACACTCGAGGCCTGACATGGTTCTTCTTAACTTCGAGAAGCGAACCAGAAGCGTTTTTCAGATTAGCACCCGCTCTCGATATGTTACTATTGTAACAACAAAATATTATGTTAATATTAATTACTGGTTGCCTAACTTTTAATAGTAATAGTTAAACTTTCAACTAGAACAATAAGTTTTCTGCAAAAAAAAAAATGAATTTTTAATAAAATACGTTAATTAAAAAAATTTTTTAATTGTTTTCAATAAAATAATTAAATATTAAAACAAAAAGTTAAATTTTAATCTAAAAAGCTGAATTGTATACTAAAAAACGGCATTTTCAATCAAACACATTATTTTGCACAAAAGAAATTTATTTTCCACCAAAACTAATTTTCTGGACAAAAAATTAATGTTTAACCGTAGTTAAATTTTGGACAAAAAAGATTAATTTTCTACCAAGAAAAACGTCAACAAAAAAAAACTAAATTTTTAACAAAGTAGTTTCACTTTCAACCAGAAAATATTTTTTTAAGAATCGTTTAAATTCTTTGAAATCGCTTTAAATTACTGAAATTATTTGAAAATTCCTTGGAATGTTTTGAAACATCCGAAAATATTTCAAATTCTTTAAAATCTCTTGAAATTTTTTAAAGCTCTGGAAAACTCCTTACTATTTAAAAAATGTCTTAAAATATTTCAAATCCTTTGAAAAAACTCTTAAATATTTCGAAACATTCAAAATTTTTTGCAACACCTGGATATCTTTTACAGATTTCTAAAGTTATTTGGAATTTTTTTAATAACCCTACTTAACTTGTTAAAATTCCTTGACATGTTTTTAAACATCCTCAAATATTTAAAATCTTTTTAAATATCTTTAAAATTTTCAAATCTCTTGAAAATTCCTTGAAAATTTAAAAATACCCTAAAATATTTCAAATCTTTTAAAATCTCGTGATAAATTATAGAAATCAATTGAAAATTCCTGGGAACCTATTCAAATATCCTAAGATATATTAAATTTTTCAGAATGTCATATTAAATTACCGTGATCAATTGAAAATTTTTAAATTTAGTAAAGCTCTTGAAAATATGTTGAAATTTAAAAGAAATCCCTGGAATATTTCAAATATTTAAAAATCTCAAACTAAATTTCTGTAATCAATTGGAAATTCCTTGAAATCTTTAAAAATCTTCTCAAAATTTACAAATCCTTCAAAATCTTTTGAAATGCCTAGAACTTTTTAAAAGATTTTTAAAGTACTTTGGAATTTTAAAAATAACCCTTCTAAAATTTTCCAAAGTTTTCTAAGTTTCAATCTGAAACTTTAAAAAATGTCAAGAAATTTCAAAACATTTTTAAGAATTTTAAATATTTGAGGATGTTTTAAAAGGATCTAAGGAATTTTCAGTTTATTTTTATAATGTAAACGAATTTCAAAGAATTAAAAAAAAATTAGAAAGGTATTTTTAAAACATTCAAAAGTATTTTAGAAATCTTAAAAAAAGTTCTAAGTATTTCAAAAGATTTTAAAATTCCAAAGAATTTTAACAACTTCAGCAGTTGAAAACAATAAAAAATTTTTTAATTGATTGATATATAAATAGAAGAACACCGAAGTTTTTCGAAGCCTTCAGATCGGCAATCATCATGCAACAGAAAACCTGCGAAAACCGAAGTTCGAGTCGTGCATTTACGGCTTACACACGAACTTACAGTGGTAATCATGCACCTTCTGTTTTTCGGCTCCGAAACGGTAGGTATTGTGGGGGTAAATTTGTAGCTCGTCCTGGCAGCTTTGCTGGAGAGCCTATGTGGTATACACAAATTACAAACGATTGTAATAAATATAAATTACGAATAATGTTTCCGCTATGGTTGTGGTAAACATAACCTCACACTCTACACGCATACACAACCCCCTGGCTCTTCCTATCCAGCCTATGCTTTAAAAGGGCCATGAGAGTTGACCGAGGCCACAATGGCGCTGATTGTTCATTGAGCCGAGATTCATTCAAAAGCATGGAAAAAACGTAAAAATTCAATTTTGATAAAATATGAAACATTTGATCGAATTTTCTTCTGCAGCAGGCTAATCAAGAAAGCTTCTTATATTTTTCAAAGCAAAATTTATTATGGAAAAATGTAAGTTGCCCGAGGTTTATACGAAAATTCGGTAAACTTTTTGGCGGGCAGTTCAAATAGAAGTTCTGTCATCTCTATTTAAATGTTGATATTATTACTTATTGGCTTGATTAAAGTGAATTATTATAGTAATATTACATGATATGATTATTTATTAATAATAATTAAACATTAAAAATACTTTTTAAAATATTGTTTTGAGTTTTAAGAAATATTAAATTATATATAGCCTAAAAATGAACTAGTATACAAATTCATTTCTCCTTGAAGTTTAATCATTGATTTGTGTAAATTGGGAATCGTTTTTACTATAGTTTCAAATTTCAAAACCGTATTTGTACATGCAATAATTAAGAAAATTAATAGTCTTAAATAATTATTTATGATTGTTTCAAATTTTATGAGGAATGTTAAAAAAGTACAAATTTTATAATTCGTCTATGATTACAAGTAAACTATGCTTTCTTTGAAAAAAAGAAAATTTAAATATAAATTTAAATAATACTTTGTGTGCTATATTAACATGAAAATTAATAAAAATAGAACACACTGCCTTTTTTGTTCCCATTTTTTATTTTGGAAAAACTAATTTTTCCAATACAAAATAATGGAGAAATACTAATCTATATATATATATATATATATTATTGTAGCACGCAAAGGTATTATTTGAATTTCTCTTTTCTTAATTCGCTTAGTGTACCAGGTGTATACATATGAAACCGGTATTGCCATTTAGCGGCCAGTAGGCACACTTGTAGGCACTGTCGGAACTTACCATTTGTGCTAATTGGCG
>NC_046666.1:83143389-83145858 GCF_010883055.1 Belonocnema kinseyi | reverse complement strand
AGTTTCGAATATAATTTAATTTCGAGAAAAGCCCGCTAAATAGAAAAGTATATCAATCAACATTAAATAAACAAAAGTGCAAATATTGCATTATTTTTCGAGGTGTTTTGGGTAGAAAAAAAACTTGTTTTTACCGAAATCTACCAAAGAGATAAATTGCTCAATAATCACTTCTATTTTATTTAAATACTAAAAGTGTAATTTCGGATATAATTTGATTACGAAAGAAGCCCGCCTTATCAATATATGTAGCAGTAAACATTAAATAATCGAAATTTCAATTTTTGCATTATTTTTCAAGAGGTTTGGCAGAAAGAAAACCTTTCTGAAAGAATCTCACATTATTTGATCTGGAATAAATGGGGTCATAAGCAAGGGCTTCGTCTCGATCTGAGGTATACGCAGGTATAAGTTCTCCAATGTTACCGACATTGCAGTTTTCGCAAGGATAGTCTCAAGTCAAGAATAGATCAGTAGTGACCACTGGCGGTGAAGCCGGGAACTGAAAAATCGGTTTTCCGCAGAATTTTTTCTGGTTTATTTTACTTTGTTTTCAGCAAAACCTTGTGTAAATAAATGAATAATTTAATCTTTTTTTATTGATATTATGTTTATTAGTACTTTCCGCATGGCGGGCTTCTCCCATTATTAACATCCAAAATTTTCGGAATTCGATAATCTCAGATTTTGTAAATGAAAATTTTTAAAAATGAAAAAAATTAATTTTGAAGAGAAGCCCGCAATAGATTTCGATATACTTTTAACGGTGCAAGAAACAAAATTTGAATTAATGCATTATTTTGCGAGTGGTTTTGCTGAAACTATTTGGAGGAAGTTACCGTTTCACCTTAAGCCATCAAAATTTAAAGGGCCGAACCACCGAGGGTATAACAGCAAGGGAAAATATATTACCAGTATAGGGATGATATATTTCGGAGACGTTTTAAAAATAAAAAAAGTAAAATATTGTTTCGTAGTAGGAATAAACACAGTGTTGTGCACCCAGGCACAAGATTTTTTCGGATTCCAAGAGGCATAACTGATGAAAATCAAAATTTTGTGGGAAAATTTCGTCTTGGGTCTAGTGATCTGTCAACAAGTATACTTATTATATTATTCAAGAGAAGAGGGGAAATTTGGATAAGTGTTTTGCGTCGTGGGCCTTTAAGGGCATGTGATACTTCGTCGTGTGGTCAGTCGGGTACAGTTCCCCTGGCTTTTTCCCAAAAAAATGAGAATTTTTAAAGACTGAATACGGAGATGCTATAAAATATTATAACGAACGTCCCCGGACTCTTTTTTGAGAGATAATAAAAAAAAATTTTCTTGTGTTAAATAAAAATTTTATGCCTTATTTTGAGGTTACGTCGTTTTTCATCTCTGCCTTTCCGATAATTTGGAAATTATTTATGAATTAAACTTTTTTAATTGCCTGCAAACAAGTTTAGCTCCGGGAGATTAGTTACTATGATTATTTGTAAGTCCAAAGTTTTCTGCCAAAAATATTGTGTAGTTTGGAAGTAACGCTTGGGTGAATTGTAACACACATAACCTCGAAATATACACACGATGTTAACAAAATCAAAATTTGTTTTTAAAAAAAATACAAAAAAAGTGTGCGGAGACGTCCTTTACCATGTTCGCTATCATTTCGCAGATTTTGAAGACAAAATCTTTTTTACCCTAGGAAAAACGCCGGCGGAATCCAACACTGAAAAAATCAATTCCTAAGTGTTATGCAAATTAATCACATTTTGCTCAATTAAAACTTTTTTGAATTGACGCACAAAAAACTGTGTAGGGACGTCCGTTAACATGTTCCCTATCATTTCCCAAATCTTTAAGACAAAATATTTGTTATTCTAGAAAAAAATCCGGGGGAACCTAAAACTGGTAAAATCGACAATTTTTTAAGTATCACATGCCCTTAAGTGTAAGTCAATTGGAAAATGCCCAGATTTGTGAGGAACATTTTATGAGTGTCAAGTAAGAAATGTATGCGCAGCCCCCTGGCACTCTGAGTTGAAAATGTCGAAAATGTTAACCACGGCCACGGTGGCGCTGGCTGTGCATTGGGCCGATAAGCTGTGCAACTGCATGTGATAATGTAAATATTTATAGTTTTCGCTTTAAAAAATATGTTTTTAAGTTAATTTGTTATTAAAAATGGTAAAATGTGTGATTGTCGGGTGCAAATGTGGATACAGCTACAAGCAGTCAGGTACCAAACAATGTAAATTTATTATTGTGCCTGAGGATGAAAAAATAATAAAATTGTGGCAAATAGTGATTTTTCGCGATGATATCAAACTAAAAGTGGGGGATGCAATATGTCATGTACATCTCGACCCCGATGACCTTATATGGAACACTATACCAGGTGTATACATATGAAACCGGTATTTTTTCAAGAAAAAAACACATTTATTTCAAGAGAATGATAACAAATATTTTATTCAAAGTATGCGC
>NC_046666.1:83141491-83143289 GCF_010883055.1 Belonocnema kinseyi | reverse complement strand
ATCCATTGAAAATGATTTTTAAAATTAAGAACTATAGCTGGAACCAACTAGTCGTCCCAGAAAAAAACTGAAGGTATCGTTGAAGGCCTCTCATCCATATTTGTAGGTGATTTAGGAATCATTGAAAAAAAATGATCATTTAAACAATGACATTGTTTATAATACTTATAATTTGTTTAAACAATCAGTTAACAACAATTCCAACTGACTGACAAGTAGATATCTAATATGAAATATTTTAGAATGGAAATAAATTTTTCAAAATGCAAAAATTCCAATTTAAACATTGTTTTTACCACCTCCACTCTGACTCGAAAAATCCATTGAAAATTATCTTTAAAATGCG
Source organism: Belonocnema kinseyi (assembly GCF_010883055.1). NCBI lineage: Eukaryota > Metazoa > Arthropoda > Insecta > Hymenoptera > Cynipidae > Belonocnema > Belonocnema kinseyi. Next base: position 83,142,943 of record NC_046666.1, on the reverse strand, counting down.
GAACTATAATTTTTGCATTTTGAAAAATTTATTTCTATTCTAAAATATAATTTTTTTTAATGATTCAAAAATCACCTAGAGATGTGGATGAGGGGCCTTCAACTTGAAAACAACATTAATTTTTAACAAAGTGGTTCAACTTCTATCCAAGTAGTTGAATTTTCATTGTACAAAAATGAATGTTCAGCTAAATATGAAATAATTCAATTTTCAAATAAAAAATTAATTTGAAACTAATAACATAATACACTGAACCCTAGATATCGGACCCCTGATAAAGTTCTTCCGAACATTGACGCCACGCCGAAAATAGGAGTAAAAAGAGTTGCAATGGGTGTGCCGCCCTCTATCTGGGTAATTCCCCACCAAGGCCAGTCCCAAAATCGACCCAATATCAAAGTTTCAGTGTAGTTGATATTTCAAACACAAATGATGACTCTAATTAAGCTTAATCTGGCGATTTCTTTATTTTCACTGGCCTATAAAATAATACAATCTTTTGGAAAGTTTTTAATATACAATCTTTTATATACTGAATAAAAAAATTTTAAGTGAAAAAATTAAATTTTCTAACTTATTATCATAGATAATTATTTAAATAGCGAATTCCTGACTTTTACAAGATTTTTATCTAAGTCACTGACTCTAACCAGCCAACAAAATCCATTCGCTTTTCCGATTTACAGGTTTTAGCTAACCTGGAGTAAGCTCACATACACTTAGGTACATGAACAAATAGAAAAGTAGTGGAAAAAATTAAGTCTGGTGGAGCCTGACCATACCTGAAAATGAAGCAAAAAGTTTGCCGACCACTGCTCTAATGCTAGGCTGTTTTGGAACAAATTGTCATATTTGGGCCACTGTTCGGGTCTTCGGGGCGTGGCGCGGTCAAGCAATTTCATTCAGCACCTAGAATTCTAAAACCTAATCCGCTTCAGGAGGACGACTGCAAATTCTATAAAAATAAAATATTCCAAATAGAAAATGTAGTAATTAGAAAATTACAGTATCAGATATTTTGTTATTTCAGAAATTATATGACGTAAATTTTATATTGTGCTTCTTTTTCAAATTCAGTAATATCATAATCTGTATAGGAAGCCCGCCAAATAGAAAAGTATATCAATCAACATTAAATAAACAAAAGTGCAAATATTGCATTATTTTTCGAGTGTTTTGGTAGAAAAAAAAACACTTTTTTACCGAAATCTACGGAAAGATAAATTGATTAATAATCACTTTTATTTTATTGATATTAAAACTGTAGTTTCGAATATAATTTAATTTCGAGAGAAGCCAGCCAAATAGAAAAGTATATCAATCAACATTAAATAAACAAAAGTGCAAGTATTGCATTATTTTTCAAGTGTTTTGGTAGAAGAAAACACTTTTTTACCGAAATCTACGGAAAGATAAATTGATTAATAATCACTTTTATTTTATTGATATTAA
>NC_046666.1:83140021-83141391 GCF_010883055.1 Belonocnema kinseyi | reverse complement strand
GGGAAAATTTTGATTCATTTTGCCCATAAACCGAAACTCAAGTGTACTGTTTTCAATTTTTTTTAATTCCAGGATACTATTCTGTACAAAATAATCACTTTTCAATATTCCTCCTTAATAAACTTAAATTGTTTGGGTCCATGACAACATGAAAAAGAAATTGTTTGGCACTTTCGATCCATCACATAGATCTCTAATGTTTTGTGAGTCTGTACTTTGTTTCAAAACTAGCATTCAGGTACCAAAAAAATTAGTTTAGATTTTTCAAAGGGATCAAAAAATAAAAGTTCATTAGAAGGTTATGCTTCAATAAAAGTATCTGGCGCACACAAGATGAGATAGTTTTATTAGTCATTGCCGTTATTATGACGATTCCCACACATAGTGCGGCATTTGCATCTACTAGCGAAAGAAAAAATTTCAATTGAAAATTTAAGAAATTTTGATGTAAAAGTATTGTTTGCAATGTAAAAATTCATAATCTTCAGTATTTTTAAATCTAGTTTGTTAATCAAATTTAATTTTATACGTCAATATAAAAAAAATATATAGAAATACGAATAAAAAAATTAACAGTTTTTTTTTCTTTGCCTTTAACGTAAATGTAAAAACAAAAATAACATTTCTTAAATTTATTATTATAGGTCTTTCCAGAAATCCACTCAGAATTTTTTATGAAATGTTATCCACAATTGGTGAGAAATTTCCTTAACAAAATTATGTTGAACCTAATTTTTTAGGAAAAAATTGAACGTTTTTCTTTTCTTGACCTTTTTCATATCATGCGTTTTTTGGCTTAAAATGTTCATTTTAGTTTGTTTTTTCGGATTTTGATAATTTTTTATAATTTTCTTTTTATAGAAAAAAGTCAAGAGGATAAATTGTTTGAGTTTCTGCGTGCTAATTTTGTTCATAGAATTTTGAAATCTTGAAAAATGTGGTTTCAAACATTTTGAAAACGTGCTCACATTTTGAATTTTGATCCAAAATAGCTGGGTTGCGAACTTGTTCTTTCTTTTTAGACCTTAAAAAAGTGTGCCAAAACAGAATCCAATCTGATAAATTTCTCGAAAGTTATCGTGCCTACAGAATACACACTACAGACGGACAAACACCTTCGTAAAAATCGTTTTTTCTGACTCAGTGGGTCTCAAAACGTCGAGATTTGATGAAAACCGACAAAATGAAATTTTACATAAAACCAAGACCTCATTAGGGTGAGAATGTAAAAAGACCATTACATACCAAATAGCTCTCACTTCGATTAAATGAACAGCAACACATTATTAAATTGAACAAAATTTAATTAAATTGTCGAGCTGGAGGAATATGAAACTTTCAAATATTTTATATTTTAGCTTTACGATTTT
>NC_046666.1:83131920-83139921 GCF_010883055.1 Belonocnema kinseyi | reverse complement strand
TTTCTAACAGGTCAAAAATTTTACCAACCGAATCCTACCAATTTTCGGGTATGAGGTTGTCTTCATACTTGCCAGGGGGCACTAGACTGTATTTCCGATTTTTTTTTAGATATCACTGCAGTCATTGCCGTGCTCAGCCAAACCTACCGTTTCGCCTTAATGAGAATGCTTTATGATAATTCGCTGCGGCTGCCGGAATGACGCATGCGCAGTGCAGTTGTCGAGCCGAATTGGGAGCACTGATTGGCTCGCAGAAGAGGTAGTAAAGCACTGAAGTACCTGCCAAAGAGAATTTAAGGCAAATTGAAAGAGGGTTTTGACACTTAGCGCCCTCGATGGGCACCCAGTGAAGTGAAACGAACGCGAAATTCTAAATATGTAGTTTATGAGAACAAAAGAAGGAGCATATCTTATTCATTATTGAAATTTATTGTAGGTTATGTTTATGGTAGACGGAGAATTTCTTCAGAAATTCAAATATTTGTTTGACATTTCATGTATTTTGTGAAAAATCTTTGTTTCTCGATGCAAACAATTAATCACTTCGGCGGAAAATAAGTTTTTATATGAAAATTTATTTTCTTAACCGAAAAATCATTTCTATAAGTGAAAATCCACTATCCCAATTTTTATTGAAAACAATTTTTTACAGTAATTTTTTAATTTAATTTTTAATTTAATTTAAATGTTTTCACGTAATTTTTCACGTATAAATACTTCGAGAATAGCTTTTACCTGGTTAAAAATTTATTGTACGTCTGTTTTCATTATACCAAGCTTTTGAGAAGTATTTTTTTCATTTCAAATTGTTACAATATAAAGGTGATTTGCAGAAGAGGTGGATGAACTGTAGATGAAAGATGAAACCGTGGCCTTTACAAAATTCTGATTATCAAGTGTCAGAAATTTAAAATTTTTTAATTTTTCTACTTATAGTAGTTCCGCGAGAACGAAATTCACAGGATCTCCTTCATATTACTATTAATCTAAAAAATCTCAAGGAGAAAATTAAAGTTGGCCTTTTTCGTAAAATACGTTTTTCTAAAAATTAACGTTGTTTTGGCAGTTTGGAGAAATTTTCAATTTGCTCTAAAGAATTGGAGATACAACTTTTTGAAATGAAATTTTTGTTTATGAGCTTATAAACACGAAAAAATGCAACAACAAAGCAATGAAACAATTAAAATCCAAATGTTAAATGAAACTGTGAAATGAGTTTCAGGACTGAAATGCTTATGAAAACATAATAAATAAACAAAATATTTCTTAAAATTTGCTCACAACAAAATATAGGTTTAGATCCTATAATTAAATTTTTGTAATATTTTCGCAATCGCATTTTAACTTTTAAATATTTGAGGATGTTTTAAAAGATTTCAAGGAAATTTCAATTTATTTTTTATAATTTAAAAGAACTTCAAAGAATTAAAAAGAATTTAGAAAGATCTTTTTTAAAAATTCCAAAGTACTTTAGAAATCTGAAAAAAAAGTTCTAGGTATTTTAAAATATTTCGAAAGATTTAAAAAATTGAAGAGAATTTAAAAAGGTTCCAATGAATTTTCAATTGATTACAGAAATTGAATATGAGATTTTAAAGGATTCGAAATATTTCAAGGTATTTTTAAGATTTCAAGGAATTTTCAAGACCTTTAAAAAATTTCAAGAGATTTCAAGAGATTTTAAAAGATTTTGAATATTTGAGGATATTATCAAAGATGTAAAGGAATTTTCAACTTATTTTTATAATTAAAAGGAATTTCAAAGAATTTAAACAATGTACTGAAGACTACGAATTTAAATGTCTCAATTACTAAAGCTTTAAATATTTTTAAAATTGCTGTTTTGGAGACTAAATAACTAAAACAATTAGTTTTCTGCAACAAAAAATTTTGAATCAGATACATAACTGAACAAAAAACATTTTTTAAATTGTTTTCAACATAATAGTAAAATTTTAAATAAAAACAATTACGTTTTCATTCAAAAAGCTAAACTGTATATTAAATAGAGGCATTTCTAATAAAATACATGAACTTTGCACAAAAGAAATTTATTTTCCATGAAGACTAATTTTCTGAACAAAAAGTTAATGTTTAATCATAGTTAAATTTTCGACAACAAAGATTAATTTTCTACCAAGAAAAACGAGTATTCAATAAAATACAAAAAATTTTAACTAAAAAAGATCACTTTTCATTTAAACATAGAATAGTTAAATTTGTGGTTAAAAAAATTAATTTTTAACCAAAAAGAAAATAAATTTTCTACAAAAAAGTTACATTTTCAGAAAACAAATTTATCCAACTAATTGATGAATCATCAACCAAAAAAAATATATATATGAGAAAAAAAACGTTAAAATTCTTTGAGATTGCTCGAAATTATTGAAATTAATTGAAAATTCGTTGGAATGTTTTAAAATATCTGAAAATTTTTGAATCCTTTAAAACCGCTTAAAATTTTTGAAAGTGCTTGAAAATTCCTTACAAGTGTAAAAATACCTTAAAAGATTTCAAATCATTTAAAATCCTATACTGAATTATTGAAATTAATTGAAAATGCCTTGGAATCTATTAAAATATCCTAATATATATCAAATCCTTTAAAATCTTATATTAAATTACTGTCAAATTTGAAAATTCCTTGGAACGTTTTAAAATACTCTCAAACATTTCTAAGCCTTCAAAATATTTTGAAAAACCTTGGAATCTTTTAAAGATTTCTAAAGTACTTTGGAATTTTTTAAAATAACCCTGTTAAAGTTGTTAAAATTCTTTGAAATTCCTTTAAATTATAAAAATAAGTTGAAAATTCCTTGAGATCTTTTAAAACATCCTCAAATATTTAAAATCCTTTAAAATATTTTTAAATCTCTTGAAAATTCCTTGAAAATTTAAAAATACCCTAAAATATTTCAAATCTTTCACAATATCATACTACATTATTGAAATCAATTAAAAATTCCTTGCAATCTATTAAAATATTAAAATATATTAAATCTTTCAAAATCTCATATTAAATCACCGTAATAAATTGAAAATCCCTTGGAACATTTTTAAATACTTTCAAATAATGCAATACCTTCAAAATATTTTGAGATACCTTGACCTTTGTTTTTAAAAGATTTTTAAACTACTTCTTCAAAATTCTTTGAAATTCCTTAAAATTAGAAAAATATGATGAAAATTCCTTGACACCTTTTAAAACATCCTCAAATATTTAAAATGCTTAAAAATCTGTAGGAATCTCTTGAAAATTTTTTAGAGCTCTCGAAAATTCCTTGAAATTTAAAAAATATCCTGAAATATTTCATATCCTTTAAAATCTCATGTTAAATTGCTGTAATCAACTAAAAATTCCTTGGCATCTTTTAAAACTTCATCAAATATTTAAAATCCTTACAAATCTTTTTAAATCTTTAGAAATTTTTTAAAGCTCTTGAAAATATCTTGAAATTAAAAAAAAACCATGAGATATTTCAAATCCTATAAAATCTCATACTAAATTATTAAAATCATTTAAAAATTCATTTAAATCTATTAAAATATCCTAAAATATATCAAATCCTTTAAAATCTCATATTAAATTGCTGTAATCAATTGAAAATTCCTGGCATCTTTTGAAAACTTCCTCAAATTTTTAAAATCCTCACAAATCTTCTGAAATCTCTTAACATTTTTTAAAGCACTTGACAATATCTTGAAATTAAAAAAAAAACCATGAAATATTTCGAATCCTTTAAAATCACATACTAAATTATTAAAATCATTCAAAAATTCCATGAAATCTATTAAAATATCCTACAATATATCAAATTCTTTAAAATCTCATATTAAATTACTGTAATTAATTAAAAATTACTTGGCATCTTTTAAAACTTCCTCAAATATTTAAAATCCTTACAAGTCTTTTGAAATCTCTTGAAATTTTTCAAAGCTCTTGAAAATATGAAAATTTAAAAATGCCCTAAAAAAATATACATATAATTTTATAATTATAATCAAAAATCGTTTTAGAAATAGTTAAACTTTAACTCGACTAATTTGTATTAAAACTTTAATTTAATAGTTTAACAAATCTACAAACAGTTAAATTTTTAATGTTTTAAAATTTTTCTGTCTTCTAAATTTCAGTCTGAAATAATTTCATTCATAGATTGTCCAATTGAAAAACATACATTTAAATTTTGAACGCATTCAATTTATTTATAATTATTAATTTTTTATAAATAAACTTCCAAGTTTGAAATTCTAAATTTGAAGATTTGAATCCCATCGAGTTGAAAATTATTCCTATTTCGTAGTTGAAAATGTTTGAAAATAAAATTTCGAAAGTTAGGAATTTCTATTTGTTTCATTTTCAAAAGTCTAATCTACGAACATTTCGATATTTAACGATTTGAAACTTTTCTCTTTTTTAAATTTCAATGTGAAGCTTTACAAAATTGCAAGAGATTTTCAAAGATTTCCAAAGATTTTAAATATTTGAGGATGTTTTAAAAGATGTCAACGAATTTTCAATTTATTTTTATAATTTACAGAAATTTCAAAGAATTAAAAAAATTTTAGAAGGCTTTTTTTAAAATTCGAAAGTAATTAAGAAATCCTAACAAAAATTCCTAGGCATTTAAAAAGATTTTGAAGTATTTGAAAAATTTGTGAGAATGTTAAAGATTCCAGTGAATTTTTAATTGATTACAGCGATTTAATATGAGATTTTAAAGGATTTGAAATATTTCAGGGTATTTTTAAATTTTCAAGGAATTTTCAAGAGCTTTAAAAAATTTCAAGAGATTTCTAGATTTTTAAGCATTTTAAATATTTAAGGATGTTTTAAAAGATGTCAAGGAATTTTCATTCTATTTTTCTAATTTTAAGCAATTTCAAAGAATTTTAAAGAAGTATTTTAAAAATCTTTAAAAAAAAAGTCAAGGTATCTCAAAATATTTTGAAGGTATTGCAATATTTGAAAGTTCTTTAAAATGTTCCAAGGGATTTTCAATTGATTACGGTAATTTAAAATGAGATTTTGAAAGATTTAATATATTTTATGATATTTTAATAGATTGCAAGGAATTTTTAAGAGATTTAAAAATATTTTAAAGGTTTTTAAATATTTGAGGATGTTTAAAAAGATTTCAATGAATTTTTAATTCATTTTTATAAATTAAAGGAATGTCAAAGAATTTTAATAATTATTAAAATTCTTTGAAATTCCTTGCTATAATTATAATTATAGCAAGGTTGTTTAAAAAAATTCCAAAGTATATTAAAAATCTTTAAGAAATATCAAAATTTTTCAAAAGATTTTGAAGATTTCGAAATATTTGAGAGTATTTTAAAAGGTTCCAAGGAATTTTTAATATATTACAGTAATTTAATATGAGATTTTAAAGGATTCCATACATCTTAGGATATTTTAGTAGATTCCAAGGAGTTTTCAATTGATTTCAATAATTTAGAATGTGATTTTAAAGGATTTAAAATATTTTAGGGTATTTTTAAAATTGTAAGGAATTTTCAAGAGCTTTGTAAATTTTCAAGAGATTTTAAAGGATTTTAAATATTTTAGGCTCTTTTAAAACATTTCAAGCAATTTTCAAATATTTTCAATAATTTAATGCAATTTTAAAGAATTTTAACTATTTTTTTCTCAATTTTTCTGGTTGAAAGTGGAACTGCTTTGTTAAAAATTTAGTTTTCTTTAGTTTGATTATTTATCAATTTAGTTGACAAAATTTGTTTTCTGAAAATTTAACTATTTTGTAGAATTTTTTTTTTGATTTTGTTTAAAAATTAAATTCTTTAAACTACAAGAAAATTATACTTCGTGGAAAATAAACTTCTTGTGTGCAAAGTTCATGTATTTGATGAAAAATGACTTTTTTCTTATACAATTCAGCCTTTTGATTAAAAACTTAACGTTTTGTTTAAAAATATAAATATTTTGTTTAAAACAAATTTAACAAATTTTGTTTGCAGAAAACTTATTGTTTTAATTGAAAATTTAAATATTTGTATTAAAAGTTAATCAATTATTAATTAAAAGTAATGTTATAATTTATAATTATAATATTAACATTAATAATATGTACAATAGTAATAATACTCATAATATATACGCCTGAAAAAACATAACCTCAAAATTAACTCATGCATGAAATGAAGAATCACGCGAAACATTAAATTCGCCAGTTTCTTCCATTTCTTTCAAATGAGGATTGAGATATAAATAGAAGACCACCGAAGTCTTCCGAAGCTATGAGATCGACAATCATCGTACAGCAGAAAACCGAAGTCGAATCGTGCATTTTCGGCTTACACACGAACTCACAGTGGTAATCATGCATCTTCTGTTTTGCGGCTCCCAAACGGTAGGTATGGTGGGGGTAAATTTCATCCACGATCAGGCAGCTCTGGTCTAGCGACAACCTTGTCTAGTTCCACCATGCTTCCAACTATCCAAGAATCCACAAGAAAAAAGTTATAGGCAGTATACTGCAAGCTACAAGGAATACAAGATTTTACGGTACATATACGTATATACCTATATGTATATTTGCAAAATCCTGTTTATTTAAAACATATATTTTAGCCAGTATAGCGCAAAGTAAGTAGAAAAATCTCAATAACATTAGGTCGTGTGATACTAACCTTCAAATAAACCTGAATTAGTTTTAAGGCTATGTTTGCGTGTACTGATTTTCTGGTACAAATAGACTTTTTCATCTTGAATAATTCGGACCTTAGATACTATAGAATTGTCGATCATTTCTAGCCCGGTGCCACTTAATAAGAGACACAAAGGAATAGTCAGGAGTGATATCACCCGATTTTATTGGTAAAAAGACGAGACGAGCAGTGTCCAAGAATTCCTTAATGTTTTCAACGAATGAATGTCCTTGAGCAGACACGCGCACATGTGCAGTGCTGTTTACGCTGTCACGTGTTGCATCCAATTCCCGATATTCTATTTTGACATGAGATCTCGACGGAAATGCAGGTTATGTTCGTTTGTGTTTTTATTTTGTTGAATGTGTATCGCGTTACTGAACTAAAAGCGTAAAGGAAAATGGGATTAAAATTATGAAAAGTGTCTTGAAAGTGTAAGTACTATAATTACATTATTATCATTTCTGGAGTACGTATGAGTAAGGCATAAAGATAATTTAAGTGACCAAAATATTGTAGGTTATTATATTCAAAATTGCTATATTTTATGAGCATTAGTATTTTATAATAATGAAAATATACAAAATCATAAACATTTTTTAACGTCAAGATGTAGCTCTTGATTCATATTGAAAACTGATTGTTTCTGTGCATATTGTGTTGGTGAAATGAGGAGTTTCTCTATCGTAAAGAATGTTGTGTTATTAAAAGATCCACAATTTATTTTGTTTAACCGTGTCCACTTGAGGGTATCCAGTCTTTACAAATTTTTGGACATTTCTCGTTCCATTCACCACTTACAAGGATACTACTATTTGATATATTTAAGTCGAAAATCGAACGAGTCTCTTTTTCTATCTCCACGCGCTAGAAAAAGAGGTCCGTTCCATTTTCGACACTGTATCAGAGTCCCACAGCTGTGGAGAAAAAGTAGAACAAGAGTTGAACCAAAGATATTATAAACGTAGATGCGGTGCGGGCTTAGTTGCCCGCCATAAATATAGACGGCGCGTCGGGCGAAAAAAGTCACTTCCCCTCTACCCACTGCTCCCCGTAGAAAGCACCAATCGATATAGTTTACCAAGAGCCACTTGGAGCGCTGTAAGCAACTTTCGGCACACCTTCGAGGTGCACTGATGGTAAACTTAGCTTGGACAAGAACCATTTGGATTGAAAGTCAATTGCCAATTCAAACATTTTTACATTTATAACTTTGCAAAACTTGGTTGTTTTAAGGGCATGTGACACAGCTAAATACCTATATTACCGACCACAGTTTTTCAGTTCACTGAATGTTTTTTTGAACCTAAGAACTTTTTTTGTAAATAA
>NC_046666.1:83127534-83131820 GCF_010883055.1 Belonocnema kinseyi | reverse complement strand
TTGTACACGAAAATACGAACCCTCTAGAGCCTCGTCTAGTGGCCGCCAGGTTTCGTATTTTCGTGTACAATGTTACCGGCTGATGCCGTTGGAATTGATTGTGGAAATATATTTTTTACATCTTTTATTATTAAGCTTTGTACTTAAACGTAGTTTTCTTTCGGCTCTTGCAATTCTCAAAGTTTGAGACCGATATTTTATGTATAAAAAAAGTTCGAACGTTAAAAAAATGTTGAAGTTCAGAAAAAAGATGAAATAATTTTCAGTGAAGTTCCTACCAAAATTCAGTACCTAAACGTACTTTATTGTACTCTAATAAATTTCCCAAAGTTTCAGCTCGATATTTTATTTACAAAAAAAGTTCTTAGGTTCAAAAAAACATTCAGTGAACTGAAAAACTGTGGTCGGTAATATAGGTATTTAGCTGTGTCACATGCCCTTAATAAATACCACCAATATAAGTCGATGAGTAATTTATATTACGGTTTCATATATTTTCCACTAATTCTAAAATTATTAATCATAATTTTCATTCTATATACTGTCTATATATAGTTCTTTAATATTATTTAGTTTTTATTTTTATTCTGGTGATCTGCAATTTCTACGGACATTTTTAGACTATTCGTCTAATCAAGTTCTCGTATGTATTTTCCAATTTCTTAATTATTATAATTTCTAACGTTTTTATAAAAATATAATTATAATTCCAAGTGATAGGAAAACTGTTCTTTCGGTTTTTAGATGTTAAGACGACAGTTCCAATCCAGATTACGTTTGGCATTGGCAAACAAAATTAGACAAACAGAATTTCACTGGCACAGTCATAAAAAATATCATATTCCATAAAATATATTTTAAAATAAATTTAAATTAAATTAATTTAAAATTTAAATGCCTCAAAATCTTCAAGATTTTTTTACAATTTTATAAATCTTTAAAAATTTTTGAAATATTTTCGACACTGTAAACTTCCCGAAATAACAAAATGCTGAAACCTGAAAATCCCGAATTTAAAAATTCTAGAATAATGAAATTCTAGACAGTTTACAATATTATCGAATTTGAAAATTCCCGAATAATAAAACTCCAGGCCGAATGCTGTCTAATAATAAAAGTATACAAACTAGAAAATTCCCGAATTGCAAAAATTGAGAAAAAAGTTATGTGGTCAATATTATTTATTTATTAAAAATACAATAATCAAATATTTTTATTATAGAAATTTGGTTTAATGTTTAATTTTTTTAAATTATTGTTTTAATTTAAAATTAAAATAATTGTATAAAAATGTGATACAAACATAAATTTAAAACACGTGAGCTTCAAGTGAAACAAACTTTGCAAGATTCAATGCAGCCTGATTTAACGCGACTTTTATTTTTTTAAATAATAATTTTATTTTTTCGATATTTTCAAACAACTTTTATTATCCAAAAATACATTTGTTCAATTATTGTTATTTTTAATTCAAACAATAGTTTTTAGAAACTTTAAACATTAAAAAAGTTTTTTCCTCGGTAAAAATATTGTATTATTCTATTAAATTTTTTTTTAAGTAACTATTTTTTAATTGTTCAAATTAGAGAGTTGTTTAGCCCGGATATTGTATAATTCGGAAATTTTCTGTCGGCAATTCGTAAATTCGGTAAGATTGTAAATTGTCGAGAATTTTCCAATTTGGGACTTTTATATTTCGAGTATTCAATAAATTGAATTGTCGAAATATAAAAGTCCCGAATTGAAAAATTAAAAATAAAATTCCCACATCACCGTAAAAATTCCGAAATTATAACATTGCAATGTTATAATTTCGGAATTTTTACAGTGATGTGGGAATTTTATTTTTCAGAAAAAGCGACGGAAAAATCCCGAAAAATAAAATTCATGACACTGTAAAATTCGTACATTGAAAAATAACCAATAATTAAATTCCCGAAATTATAAAAGTCCCGAAATATAAAAGTCAAATTGGAAAATTCATGAAAAATAAAATTGCAGACAAGAAGATATTACTGAATTTTAAAAATCTCCAAAGAAAATGCCTGAATCATGAAATATTCGAATTAGAAAATTCCTGAATTTAACCAATTTAAAAAATTGTTTATTAAATATTATTTATTTATTGAAAATACAATAATCGAATATATATTTCAGGATGAAAAATTTGTGTGAAAATGTGCATAGTATTTGAAAAAAACATAAAAAAGTTCTGAAAAATCGAATTTTTCATTAATAAAAGAAATAATAAAAATAAATTTTGATACAAATCTTTGTTGAATTGAATCCTGCAAAGTTTGTTTCAAAAATGTTATTATGTAGGTAGGAAGAAAATTTAGGCAGAAAATTTTTTTCTTTCAAAGAACACGTGTTTTTTTTTATGTATTTTTAAATACAATTTTTATAAAATTATTATTCAAGTGCCGGAGATTCCATTTTTTGTGATTTTTCATTCATCCCTTTCGGAATTTTTGTCAGTGGTCCCATATTTTTATACCTCCTCTTAAAATTATGTAATTTTTCAAAATAGAAAGTCAACATTTGAAAACATTTCAAAATCATCAAAAGTATCTATTCTCTTTTAAATTGTTTCAAATCTTTTAAAATTATTTTTTAAATTTTTCGGAACTTTTAAATGTCTTTTAGACAGATTCCCATTTTCCTACCATTTTTGTAAAATCCTGCACACAAAATTGTTTTAAGAGCTTCCAGATTTTTTCTAATATTGTAAATTTTTTGAAATGTTTTGAAATATTTTTAAATATTCTCTTCGAGTTATGTACTTCTTCAAAATAAAAAATCATTTTAAATCTACCCAGAAATTTTTATTGTTTTCCTAGTATTTAAAAATTCTTGAGAAGCTCTAAATTTTGTTCTTTTCTTTGTAACATTCAGAAACCTCCAGCTTATTTGATTTTTTTCTAAATTAATGCTTATTTAACTGTTCTTTAAGAATCAAAATGAAATACTTTTACCTTCGAAATACAAATAAAAAAATTAAACAATTATAATCGTAACATTCCAAGTTTAAATTTGTCACTCTGAAATTGTGACAATTCATTTTCAAATTGTTTACTATTGAAAATTGTTTTTTTATTTTTTTATTTCCAAACCAAATAGATTAAAAATGGAATATTTTATACTGAAATAATTCAAAAAGATTTTGAAATTGAATAAAGACATTCAGTTAAGAAGCCATTAATTCGAACTTTACACTTGTGTCACTAATAAGGCTTTGCAATTAAATTAGTTCAAATTTTAACGTTAAAATATGTAAATTATATCATTTTGAACAGATCTAGAATCACCTTGTAAAATCAATCACTGTTTAGTTTTTAATACTCGAACTGCAGTTCAATTTTCAAATTTACTTTCATTTTCTGATTTGTCCCGGTCGCGAGTCTAGCTTAATATTTAAAACAACTTTCAGTTTTTTGAAATTGTAATTTTTCGGTTGTAACTTACGGGACAATAATTTTATTCTTTGAAAGATTTTCTACAGATATTGCTGATAATTTCTACATTCTCATAAAAAATGAGAAGATATTAGTTTTTTATGAAAAATAACTTTTTCGGATTTTATCAAGTGTCGACATTTTGAGGCCCCGTGAGTCAGAAAAACAAGTTTTTACGTCGGAGTCTGTTTGTGTGTCCGGCGTCATCGTTATTGTTGTCTGTATATCAGATAATTTTCGAAAGACTGGTCCGATTGGATTGGGCTTTGACACACTGTTCGAGGGACCAAAAAGAAAGATCGAGTTCGTTAAACAGCCATTTTTGATAAAAATCCAAAAAGTTGAAGCTTTTTCAAAATTTTTGAGACCACTTTTTTTCAAAATTTGAAAATTTTATCGACAGCTATTTATGGTACAAAAAAATATGAACAATTTATCCTGACAACTTTTTTTGATAAAATCAAATTCACCAAAGTTAAAGGATTTTCAAAATCCAAAAAACCAAACGAAAATGGACATTTGAAGCAAAAAAAGCTTGATATGGAAAAAAGTCAAGAGGCGACAAACTCTACTTTTTCAAGGCCCCATGATTATTTTATCACATTCTCATCCATAATGAGAAGAGTTTTATGCGAAAAATGATTTTCGCGAATTTCATTAAATTTCGACGTTTTGAGGCTCCTTGAGTCAGAAAAACAAGTTTTTACATCGGTATCTGTCTCTGGCGTGTACGTCGTCGTTATTGTGGTTGTGGTTGTCTGTATATCGGATAACTTTTGAAAGAATAGTCGGATTGGATTGTGGTTTGACACACAGATTTTTTTATTTTAA
>NC_046666.1:83122376-83127434 GCF_010883055.1 Belonocnema kinseyi | reverse complement strand
GCTTTCGTCTAAATTTTTCCAGTTGTTTTTACTATAGTACAATTTACGTTTGCATCTCGGGCGAAGAAATCCATTCTATTGTTTGACAAATATTCTTTGTAAGTCAAAATTTTTCACAGAAAACTACCCTGAGTGACAGAACGAAATCGGGAACAATAAGAGTTAATTTATTCAGGAACAAGCTTTTCGAATAAAAATGACCTTGAGTAAACCTTTAATATATATTTGTTAATTTTTACAAAAATGAGGCGTTATTTTCTTACAAAAAAAATAATTTGTGGGTTGGGGGCAAATTATCAAAAAATAAATAAAACTTGAAGTTGTATGATTTTAATTTGTAACGAAATAATTTGAGAGGTTTCAATCTAAAATTAGCGAACACTTTTCATTCAAAAATTTAGATGAAATATTTAAATAGCTTTAAATTTGAAATTATTTAATATATTCTGAAGACTACAAATTAAAAATATCTAAATTATTAAGGCTTTAAATATTTTTGAAATTGCTGCCCTGGACACTAAATAACACTTATTCTTTTATTAAGAAATCACAACCAAAATTGTAAAAAAAAAGTTTTAAAAAGAGTTTTAAAAACCTTAAAAAAGGTCAGAGGTTTTAGTAGTTCAATATATGTGATAGAATCTCTTTAAATATGAAATTAGTCTATACTTTTTCATGTTTGTGCTACAATTATTCCATTTTAGAGTTATAAATTACAGTCGTGAAAAACCACTAAAATTTTTTAATTTGAAAACTTTAATTTGAAATTCGTTGAATTCAAGGTATAGTTTAAAAAGAAAACTGAAAGCAAAGGATCGACTTTCAAAAGAAGCGAAAGAAAGTGACTCGCTGGATTGCAAATGAACCTGGAAAATGGTGTATTTTCGCATTTTTCAATTTTAAATTCAAACTTTTTCGCCTTTTAACAATTTCGAAAAATTTCGAAAAATTCTGGAAATTCAAACAATAAGGCTGTATTCTGAAAATGAAGCAATTTTAACGTTAAAATTCAAGTTCCTAAACTGAAGGCCTAAAAATTTGCAAATTTTACAATTAGTGTTATGTAAATTGTATTGGTGTCTTAAAGGAGTATTAATAGTTCTCAAAGTAGTTTTTAAATTTTCTGCAGTTTACCTTTTTTACATACCTAGATGCCAAAAAAGCCTACCCAATTTTTTCAAATTTTAACCACTTATTTTCTAAGAGAAAATCACCCCTGTTTACCAGTCACTGAAATGGATAAGAAAAAAATTGCAAAGACCCAAGAATAAAAATTGGATGTACAGCGAATTTAAAAATTTTTAATTGAGATTATCTTTAACTTTGTGATATCAAAACCATACACATTTCTTTTTAATAATACTGTAGGAAAAAATCAACAAGATCGAGCGCCGAAATTATAATTAGAGCAAATTTTCTGTAATTCTATGGGGACGGCTGAAATATCCCGAAAAATAAAATTCCCGGCTCGGTAAAACTCTCTGTCCCAAGAAATACAATTTCAAAACTATTAAAATTCCTAAACAGTTTATAATATTAACGAATTTGAAAATTCCCAAATAATAAGACTCCCTAAATAAAATTTTTTCTTAATCAATATTAATTATTTATTAGAACTACGATAATAAAATATTGTTATCAAATAAATTCTGGTTTAGTGTGTAAAGTGTTAAGAATTATTGTTTGAATTTAAAATTAAAATTATACAAAAAATTTTACCGTCTAATTAATATAGAAAAACACGTGTTTTTTAATTAACATTTCGATTTTTCAGAAGAACTTTTGTGTTTAAAAAATATTATATATATTTTCAACCAAAATATCTTATCCAGAAATATATTTTGTTTTAATTATTAATTTAAATTTAAAAAATAATGTTTAAATACTTAAAACATTAAAAAAGTTGTTTCTTTTGTATAAATATTTGATTATTTCAATTAAAAAAAAAAATTGTCAAAGAAAAATGCTTTCAGCACTTGTTTATCTCGAAATGTCTTTCTATAATACTTTTTTTTAAATTAAAAATATGATTTTTCGAGAACATTTTTTTTATAATTAAAAAAAAAGACTGTACCGAAAACCTGGATCAGGCATCAGATCTGAAAAAATTCAGCGATACATACATATCAAACTTTTCTAACCTCAACAAATTTTTCTGCTGCTTTACCGTCATATTTTACGAAGAATGAGAAAACAAGAATTCGACTTCGTAGTACGATGAGGGCAGCACCTCGATAGGGCAGAAAATGTAATGTCCTATATATATAATTCCCCACTCCGAACGCGGGCGACCAAGCAAAATGATTGTGTTTACCTATTGGGATCTGAAGAATTCGAATGCGCCACCTGGCGACAGTATCTGAAAGCTCTGAGTGTAGGTAAATTTTGACGGGAAATATAGGGGAATATATGAAAATAATTTTTCTTAAGTTTTTACAGTGTTTTCTACAGTGAAACCAGGAAAAAGTAAAAAGTTACAAAGAAAATAAATCAAAATTTATCAATAGAGTTTTCTCCTTGAAAATCGAAGAGTAAAGTGTTTGGTTATTGCTCTTCTACTCATCGAAAGCATGAAACTGTTCGGTTTCTCTGAAATGTAAATACACTCCTATTTAAAAAAATTATGAAAAATCCTATAGTAAATTTACTGATAGTATGACTCGAGAAATAAAACAAAATAAAGTACAAAATTCACGAAATTCAAACGGATTTTCAAGATTGTTCCAATGTCAATAAAAAGATTGAAGAAAATGTTAGTCATCATCAACTATTTATCGCTTTTATTCTTCAATCATTTTTCAGCATTCCGAATGAAAATAATCAAAGCCGGTTCTAAATGAAAATATTATTTTAGGTACAAATATATCAACATAAACTCAAATCTGAAAAAAAGTTACTGCTGATTAGTCATTTCAAGCTGATATAAATTAAATTTTGCATTGAAATGTCGATAGTTAATATTACATTTTAAATGTTGATGAAGGGAAAAAAATTGAAGAATTTATTATTTAGACAACAAGAGTTTTTAATTTCGAAGTTTGTAAACAAAATGCAATAATAGAAACTGAAGTTTCATTTTCCACCTCTTCCGGAAAATAGAAGGTATTCTGCATGTAAAATTCTTTCTCCTTCTACGAAGATTCTACATGCGGGTGTAGATTTGGTGAAATCGCAAATTTAAGCTATTGTTACTTTAATTTTTAAGATTTAAGACTAATTTTTAATGTTTTTACATGAGACTTATGAGACATCTACCTACCGTTGCCGGCCACATTGCTTTTGCCGCTAGTGGTGCCCTCAAGATTTCAGGTCCCAATAGGGTGCACTTACTAGAAAATGCATGGTGAAAATCAGAAAATTGATATTTTTCGGTAGTTCTACTATGCTTTTCTTCGTTTTTTTCCGAAAGAATAAAGTTAAAAAATTGCACCAGCGAATGAGGAAAAATTAATAACAAAATATTGTACAAATTTGAAAATAAATGAGGATAAAATGAACAATATTTACATTTTAACCAATTATTAATTTTTTTTTTAATTTAC
This sequence comes from Belonocnema kinseyi, assembly GCF_010883055.1. Lineage (NCBI taxonomy): Eukaryota > Metazoa > Arthropoda > Insecta > Hymenoptera > Cynipidae > Belonocnema > Belonocnema kinseyi. Next base: position 83,123,892 of record NC_046666.1, on the reverse strand, counting down.
CGCCCTTTTTAGTTTCTTCAATCTCTTACAGTGGTGCCAAAATGCAGATATCTCTGGCATGCGCAGTAGTCATTCTGTGTATTTTTAAATAGACACATGGCCGTACATGACCTAAAAATACATTGGAATAACTACTGCGTCTTCCAGAGTTATCCGCGTTCTGACACCACTGATCTCTTATGTTTTTAAATCTTCAGACTATTTTATCGTTTATTTTTACTTAAAGATGCTAAAATTATTTCACTTTATTTTTCCGACAAAAAACGAAGACGAGCATAGTAGAACTGTTAAAAAAGATCACTTCTTATTTTCACTATACATTTTGTAGCAAGTCGGCCCTACAGGTAAACAGCACCGAATTCGAAATAAAAAGTTATAAAGCGGAATTTTGTATTACTAATTGCAGGGTGAATGGAAAGGCGCTATTTGAACCGAAATTTATGTACAAATAGCCGGCTTTTTGGACGTGTAGACACTTCAAAATTATACTTATTTAGAAGTTGATCAACTTTCCTTATGACCTTTCATTTAATTAGTGAAACTATTACCTATATACCTCATTTCGTGTGGATCCTAGTTCGGCGAAAAAATGACGGTAAAATTATTTTGAGGTTAGCATCACATCGCCTTAACGAAATTTTAGCAATGTTAGTATCTTTAGCATGTTGTAAAATTACATAATACTATATTTATAGGCTATGACTGACATCACAGTGAAAAAAATAATTGCAGCGAATTCATATTTTAGAATGCTTCCAAATCTTGCTTTCTGATCCGTTGAATGTTGAAACGAATTGAGGCGCATTGGGATGAATTGAGGTTGTGTAAATTCAATTCATGTGGATTTATCTAAATACGTTAAGACAGAATCTGTACACCCCACCAGTGATCCCAGATCTGAAACGAGATGCGGTCCAATACTATGACAGGGCTATGTCCGTGTGAATATAGTAGGAGACGCTGTAAATGACTGAGTTGCACGCGCAACCCATTTCTCCTCTTCTGAATTTGAAAACTCGAAGATGCACGATTGCCGGTCGGAGCACTTCGTCGATTCTATTTATATATCTGTCTGCTAACAGCTAACTGCTTTGAAATAAATTCAGGAGATTGGGATTTTAATATTTCCAGTTTTCGATGCTGACGATTCTCATGACTTGAATAGATCGCGCGCCTCTTGATATGCGTATATTTTGAGGTTATGTTATTTCATGTGTAAAATATAAATTATATAAATATTAATACTATTATATATATACACACGTATATTAATAATGATAATATTATCATTATGTTATATTATAATAGTCTATTTTTTTTTATTTGAAGGTTCATCTCTTTCGTTGAAAATACATTGTTGAAACTGACAGTCAATCAATACCATTTTTGGTTAAGAATTCATGTGTTTTGTTAGAAGGTCGTCTTTTTTTGTAGAAATTAAATTGTTTTATGGAAAATTTATACTTTTTGATTAAAAATTACATTTTTCGGTTGAATTATGAACTATAAATATGTT
>NC_046666.1:83120285-83122276 GCF_010883055.1 Belonocnema kinseyi | reverse complement strand
GTCAGCATCGAAATCTGGAAATATTAAAATCCCAATCTCCTGAATTTATTTCAAAGCAGTTAGCTGTTAGCAGATAGATATATAAATAGAATCGATGAAGTGAATCGTGCATCTTCGAGTTTTCAAATTCAGAAGAGGAGAAACAGGTTGCGCGCGCAACTCAGTCATTTACAACGTCTCCTACTATATTCACACGGACATAGCCCTGTCATAGTATTGGACCGCATCTCGTTTCAGATCTGGGATCACTGTACCCCACACGTTGATTCTCCTATTGTGAAGTACACTCAATCAATATCCACATTAAGAAATTCGCCATCACGAAATTGACGTAAATTCGAGTGTGGCTTTCAGTCTTCCGAATTAATCAGAATTGACCAGTCTTTGACAGTATTCGCGCTGGCACATTCAGGAGAATTGGAGCATGTCTTAAAATCTCGCGAATTAAAATAAATTTGTAACACTTATATTAGTTGATGCTGATGCATTTAAATGAATTAGATCCCCTAACAAGTTTTCGCCAGACTCGAAGAAATAGAAGATTTGAAGATTAAATTATTTATTTTCAAATTTGTACGAATTGTCTTTTCACAAAAAGCAAGGTTTAGGAAGGCTTCTAGTGTATTTTTCTCAATTCACCTTAATTAGTTTATTTACTGAGATTGTTCCACTTTCGTGAAAAAAATGCACTAGCAAAAATGCTTTAAACATAAAAATTAAAACTAATTTTAACAGCAATGGAAGTCAAAATTTTTGACAGTCCTTTGGTCGATGCAGCCAAAAGGGGTAACTCTGACGACATAGAAAAACTTTCCGAAGTTTATGTAAAAAAGAAAACGAAAAAGCAAGAATTCTACCCAGCGCTTTACATCGCAGCTTTCCAAGGTTATGAAAATATCGTGAGAACTCTTCTTTCTAAAGGGGCCGATCCAAATTACTGTCTCCAAGGCTGCTTACCACCGTTGCATGCAGCTGCACAAAAAGGTCGACTTTCAATTGCAAAACTGCTTCTAGATCACGGTGCTGATGTTAATCCAAAATTGAGAGGCCAATATGGGTAAATCCATCATCATAGATCTTTAAAAAATACATTTCGACACCTCCATTCAATAATCTTATTTTTTAACAGCACCGTATATGCGTCTATAATATGTACCGAATATGAGTACTTAAAATTTGGATGATTATGAGTTACTTTATTTTGATAGAATAGACTATTTTCCATTTTTTTGCTAAAATAATAGACAATTCTATGATACAATAAGTATGAAAGAAAAAGGAGAATATAAATGAGCATTTGTAGTTCATTTTGTAGGTCTCTGTGTATTCTGAAACAAGGTCAACCAATTAGAAAAAAAAGTTTGAACAAAAATTAAAATATTCGGCAGAAAAGAAAGTATAGATTTTTAATGCAATGTTGGCAACCATGTATATTATGCTGTGACCCACGTAACATTATTATTTTTTCAGTTTACTGATACATGGTGGTTTAGTAAGAATGAAATATTTATAAATTTATCGTAAATCCGTGATTACATTGTACAACAACCTGCGACCTGTATGTCTATGAAATGGGATTTAATTTCTGAAATAGTTTTCACGCTACTTTTGAATCCGACCTCAATTTTTTGCCTTTACGTAGTTTTTCGTCTATTATTTCCGATGCGTTCACTGGAGATGGGAGTTCGAATACAGATCGACAAACTTAATGTCATAATGGACACGCGTCAACATTTTCATAATAATTCGAGAACTTGTATATATTTAATTATGTTTTTAGACTCATTTTAAAAAGAAGATATTAAACTTTAATTATGCTAAGTTTTAATGTTTCCGTTCACTCTGGAGCATACAGGAAATGGAAAATGAGAATCAAAAATAAGTTAAAAACGGAAGTACAGTCTGTCAAGTTAAAGCGTGGGTGGCTTTACTCGCAGTCGGTAAGGTGTATCGACATGATTTTGGTGTCAAAATATTAAGAAGAGCTCCCT